>NW_015112652.1:167910-272935 GCF_001443285.1 Poecilia latipinna | reverse complement strand
ATGAAAGAGACCACCCACGGAGGGTGAGAGGGGAATTTTTTTTTTCTTTTAATTTAAGCAATTCCTTTAGAGTAAATCCAACTGAAGAATTTTTTACAATTAATTCTTTACTTCTTTCAGTTGTCAAACAATTTCAATAACTTTCTAATTCAATGTGGTATAAATTTCACGTGGTACAAAAGTCCAAATCTTTAAGTCACTGGTCACAGGGCTGAATGACATTCCAACTAAGCACAGGCGGTAGGATGGTAAGGAGATTTATAACACCCTGCATAAACTCCCAGTTGGACATTCAAAGCAAGGAGTGGATCCCTGGATTCACCAAGTCTCCAAAATAACCATTATGCACCATCTGTATTCAACTGGTGGCTTGGGAGGGATGCAGCAGAAAAGATTTTCTGTAATCACAAATCCAAGTATGTGGAGTTTGCTAAATGTGATTGCAACATGTAACTGTAAACAGGGGATTTGATCAGATGAGACTGAGCATTTTGGTAATAATTACTCCAAGAGGGTCTGGAGAGGGAAGAAAAAAATGACGATGAGAAGCTGCATCTTGTGCCCACTCTTAACCCCTTGTATACTATTACATTTTTGCTTAATCCACCACGGAGCATGTAGAGGGTGGTGCATGTATACCACTAACATCAGTTAAGACATTTAAAAAACATATCAAGGCTCTTTGCAGTTTGTGGTCAGAGTTTAGCCAAATTATGCTTCATTTAGCTAATTTACATTTTAAGTAGCAAAGTAACAATTTCTGCTCAATTTAGAGTTTGCTTGATAGGACACAAGTAGACTTTATCTGTAAATAAATATTGACAATAAAGGGTCATGCATGGTGGAGGATCTGTGATGCTGAGGGGTGGTTTGTCTTCCAAATGTGCCACAGAACCTCCTCAGAGTGCACAACATCAAAACCTTTTTTAAAATATCAAATATTTTCTGTGCAAATTAGATAAATTCTGTTAGTAAGACAAAAAATAGATCATCACTGAGTGTCTTTGTCAGGGGTTTTCAACTCCAGGTCTCAAGGGCTGCAACTTTTAGATGTGCCTTTGCTTCAGCACAGCAGAGTCAAATGATCAGCTCATTAGCGGGGCTCTGGAGAGCTTGGCTCCCAACCGAGGAGGTGATTGAGCCCTTTGATTCAGGTCCGTTGAACCAGGGACACATCTAAAAGTTGCAGGACATCGGCCCTTGAGGACTGGAGTTGAGCACACCTGGTCGCTGTGGAATAATTACCCAAACCATACTGAGCCATATAAGCAGAGAAACAGAAACTTTTTCCACTTTTTCCCCCATGACCATTTCATTCTCTGGAGTCTCAAAGTCAAATAGAAAGCATGTGGGACGAGCTGAAAAGAACACAGCAGAAGAGAGGAACCAGGATTCTGGACAATCTAGACAACAGGCTGCTCAAAGACCCTCTATGCTCAATGATTGCTAATTGACTGTCCTGTTGGCCAAGGCGAAATGTATAAGGTGTCATCAGGAGGCAATAACAATTGTACCTAAGCCTAAAGGTCTGATTTCTTTTTAATTTCCAGTGTGAGATTATGATGCTGCATGAAAAGATTTACCAGAGTGGAAATAAATGAGTTTCTGTCTATCCAGGCATGTTTAGTTGACAAGCTCTAATGAATTACTACTTTGTTTACTGTTTTCATTCCAACACTCTAAAATGGGCTTGATGAGCTTGTAGTGACAGATATAGCCTGAAGGAGTACCTTCCAAGACTGGTGTAACAGTACAGACATGACTTACTCACATATTTTTGAGGCCAACTTGATGGCTGGCCATGCATGGCCGCACAGCCCAGCACTTCCTAAGATCCTGTTTGTAACTGTCTCTGGAACAAGAGCCCGAGGGAGGAGCCTGCTTAAACTCACTCACCTTCACCGCTGGCATCAGATGCATCTCTGTGCACAGCAGGCTTCCTACACGCACTCAAGCACACAAGACAAGTGTGCGTGTTTTAGAAAAAAATATATATATATTCTAGCGTACACAGACTTGTCACACAGGCGGTGTGCAAACACAGCACAGGGTCAGCACATCACATGGAGGCCTTTGCAGAAATGAACAGTTTTCCTCAAAGGACCTGTGTCAAATAGGCATGCATGGAAAAGCAGAAAAAAGCACTTTGCCCCTGCATACATATCTGATGCAGGAGAGCCAAAGTGTCCTCAAATCTTCCTCCACCAACAGCCAATAAAGTCACCTTCACAGATTACCGGCTACTATTTGGTGACACGTCGCTTCTATAGATGCGCAACTGGCGATAAGAAAGAAAGACATAAGCAAATTTGCGGGTTAAGTGTGGCGAGAGATAAAACTAAAAGCAGGGGGCGCTGTGTAGATGGCCAAGTACTGGAAGTGAGGGTGAGCAGGCGGGCTCAGGAAACGATGATGAAGTGCAGCATTAGTGCGGTGATTAACTCCTTTCCTTGCTCTTCCTCCTCTCGTTCAGTCCCATTTCCTCCCACTGTGAGAAGGGAGGGGAGCCTCTGATCAGTGTGTGTGAGATTCCCTTGACACACCGTCCATCTGTGAATATGAGATGGCAAGCCAGCATGCCTTCTTCACCAGCATTCTGCTGAGATGCCATCTCAGTGCCTCTCCATTACAAAACCTTTCCTCTCAGCCCCTCAGAATAGAACTAAAACTTTGATAAGATGTGCCGTATTTAGAATCACATGATGCTACGCAGGGTAAAGCCGAGATGTTTGGGCTATACTAACCCAATAATATTAATTTTCTTGGGACTGATGTAAACATGGTCAAGAACGAAGCTCATATTTCCACATTTCGCTGCCCCACTGTGGTTTGCAGTATACGCTGAGGCAAAGGTTGTGGTGGAGAAGAGTTGTGTAGAACAGGATAGCTCATTTTTAAAGATGGAAAAGCAGATGACCCTGAAGAAAATTATGATTCTCAACAAGAAAGCGTCAAAAACTTGGGCTAAAAAAAAACTTTGGAGTCCTTCGACTTGATGAAGTGCTGTACAAACGCAAGCTACTTACAATTCTTACCTTCAAAAATGCAATTTATTTTCTATTTTCTATTTTCTGCCATCTCAAGCCAAAGTGGAAAATATAGAGAGAATAAAATAACCGTTCTACTTTCTCTTTTAAGAGAAAGTAGAACTAAATCAAATACAATTTCTTCTCAAATGTTTTCTGCAGCATTTAGGTCAATGTATAAGGATGATTTACAGTATGTTGAACAATTTTTATGCTACATTAGCAAGATGTTTAAGATAATCCTGCTCAAAAAAAGAAAAGCTGATGTTAAATTAACTTTTACTGGAGACCAGACTCCTTATCACAATCCTTGGTTAAAAAAAAGAAAGTTCTTTGGCCTTTGTCAGGGAAAAAGGCCCACATCAGCATGGATCCTCCACCATACTTAACACTGAGCATATTATTGTCTGTTTCAGATGCTCATCCTTTGTCTGTTTGAAAACCTTGAGTTTAATTTCAACCCCATCAAGTCAAAACTAATGGTTCCAATTAAGGCTCAAATAATGTCTCATTAAATGTAGTTTTTCTTATGTAATTTCCTATGAGAGATTGTGTTACGACAATAAAGCAGCACATAAATAATTGACATATATTTTAAGACTTTCTGTACATCCTTACAATGCCATGTGGACGATACTGTAGCACAAGCATAATTAAGAACTGAGAAGGTTGTACTTTCTGAGATCTTTTTAAAGCACAAAGTCACTGGTTATACCTCAGATTACGCTGCAACTCTTGAAATACTTTGTTACATTTTTACAGCTTAGTACCAAAATAACAAACTTATAGCTCTGAAAGCATATTACTACTTAGTACTTTGACAAAGTGATATTTAACTAAAAATCACAGTAAAGAGTTGAAATACAGTTTTACTATATATAAACTTGTCTGAGCTGTAAACAATGAAGTACAAGCAGATATTTTTAATTAAATTTTTCAACCCAAAACAGTTAATTATAAAGTAAAGGGGAGAGTCTACTGATGATATAGTTCACATTTTTCGACAAAGGATTTAGGTACCGGTATTTGTTTTATGACTATAATCTTTTTAGGATATATGTATTTTTTTTTTAATAAAAAATATATATATTTTACACTTGAGGTAAGATTTAAAGCACTGTCATTTAGAAGCTAGTAAATACCAAAACTTGACTTCAATTCTCAAAGGTCATCCTTTTCTTTTTACTATGAAAGAAACCAATTTGCACCTCTTTAACTCACAATTCTGCAGTAAAAAAAAAAAAAAAGGTATAGGCAATTCTGTGTTTATGAAAATAATGCTTTTATTACTGGAAGTTAATGCTGTTTGAGGCGAATTTATCCCTCTTACATGCTTCAAATAATTTCATATAGATTTCAGCCCCCTCAACAGGTAATGGGAGTGCTGTTGAACAGAGGTCAGAATATCATTCAGGCATGGCTGTCTGGAAAGCACTCAGAGGCTCCTCAGAGATCCCGTTCTTATGCAGACTGAAAATGATGCCTCATGAACTGCACACAGTGGATGCATTTTTATAATAGTTCAATAACATTTTGGCACAATTTCCTCCCAGAATAATCTGCCTGCTTGTAATTCCATCAAAACTTTGTATCATTTGAGGATTACTGCCTCTGTTCTCTGCAAAACCGGGGATAAAACCCATGAAATAGAGAGGCACTCGCACACTCTGGCAATCAATGCTAATCACAACAGCATTTACAATGTTTGTGAGATTTTGTAGACTTTCACCTGTTATAAGCATCATTAAGTGCCCTTCAGTAAAGGTGATTTTTACAGTGGGTTGTGTATCTTCTCTTATCTCTACTTCTCCCCTGAGCTCTTATAAATTCTCAACAATTACATGCCAAGGTTTTTTTTTTTTTTTTTTCCAAGAGTAGAAATTACCTCTGTCTCCTCTCCTTTCTCTCATCCTGGCATCGCTCATCTATTATTCAGTTTTTAATTTGGCTATTTGAGGTTTGTTCCCTCGTTTGGCGACAAGTAAGCCTCTGCTAAACAGGCACCTTATCCATTACACTAAATCTAGCGCAGAGCAGACAGCATTCTGGAATTGACCATTAGTGGGGTTATTGATATAACCACCATTCCCTCTCGTCATTATCCCTCTAATTTATCCGTAATTGTATAGCAGCTTTTTGGAGTTATTCTCACCTTGGATGCAAAGAGAACGTATCATTACTTTCTGAAACTTTGGGGTGGGGGAAAAAAAAAAATCATTTTATAGAAGAACTGTCGCAGAAAAATCCAGATCTCAGTCTGAAGCTTTTGTAATGTGTTCACAAAAGTTTCCAAATTGCAGTGGGCTTTTAGTGAGGGTTTTCACTTCTGTACTTCTGGCCATCGTAGAGAGATAAACCTCTCCGACTTCTTCAAACTCCTATAATCATATGCAATTGTGGTAAAGCAAAAAAAAAAAAAAAAAAAAAAAAAAAAAAAAAAAAAAAAAGACATGCCTCTTTACTGGGATCTATGGCTCATTGTATCTTATGTGTCACACGAGCCAAGGATCAATAGCACTCAATAGTCTATTAATAGGCAAGTCCTGGCTCTGTTCAGACCAGCCTGTCCACTAGAGCGGGCCGTGAAAAGAAGACGGTGCAATAGAAACCAATCCTCGCTCCTCTGTTAGCAGCGAAAGCCTCTTAATCATCTCAGTTTCCCATTGACTTACCGCTTCTCTCCCTCTCGTTGAAGGCCCGTCTTAGAGGGATACTTAACCGACCCTCCCTTATCCCCTCCTCGCCACAAAGAAGATGACTCTGCCTATTGAGAAGCTTGGAGGAGAGGTCAATGAGGTTTTCCTAAGTTCCACTGTCACATAATTCCATTTTAGACTGATACGTTTGTGTAATTGCTAAAGAAAAAAAACAAAAAACGCAAGAGCTCCTGCATCAGTATCATACGGCATCGCAATGATTACAAAAAACAAGGAATAAAACACATTTATTACACACTGACCACCACCCTCATTCAGTTATAATGATAATAAGCTATAACAGGCAGCTCATGGGCACTTGGACAAGTGCAAGTACATCTTCACTCTAAGTATAAGTGATCCGCCTAATAGACCGTTGAAGTTATGTGACAGAGACACCAAAATAGCACTCCAGTCGCTCAGTCGTGCAGGCAATCAAAGGACACCTGAGCAATATAAAACAAATATTGATATTGATCCACCACGTTTAATTTCCTCCCACCTCTGATAATGTAGAAAACAACAAACAGAGCTTTGGGACTTTAACTGTTTACCTTCTTGAAGAGATTACAGCATCAAATTGAAGTTTTTTATCGATTCAATTCTCTGTTTGCTTATGACTTGTGTTTTTTTTTTTTTTTGAGAGCGTTCATCAAAAGATGTACTTAAATTTGAAATCAATTATTTCTACTCATTGACTTGACCTAAAATAAATATGGTGTCAAATTCCCCTGGCAGCCTCCAAATTGCGAATCCTATTTAAGTCTGTATGTGCTGTTTTTTTTGGTAAGGAATGGGCGTCTAATGGGATCTTGATGTTCTCCTATCAGGATCTCTGCAGTTCCTCCAGGGTTACCATGGTTTCTTTGACTAATATTTGCCTCGCCAAAGCTGTCATTTTGGGTAGACGGCCATATTATGTTACATTTGCAGTTATGCTACACTCTTCTCCTCTTTGGATGATGGCTTGATCTCTGTGAGGTTTTATTTTGGGGTAATAGAGTAAGGAAGCAGAATATAATTACATAGCTGACAATGGTGTACAGAATCTGACCTGGTTGCTGGCAGTTTTGCAAGTAAAGTTCTTCTGGCAGCGGTGAAGATGTACAGGATGTACTGCAACATTTCAAACCTTTGGTACCGCCTCGATGCAAAAAACAGAAGTTTGCACAGTGAGTGACAGAATATTGACAATTTGTAAGCACTGTGAGAATACCGCCACTTGCTTGTTAGCGACCAACAATGCTGAAGTGAGTACCTGCATTAGAGCTTCCTATTGATGATAAACTAAAGAGTAATTTCACATTTTTTTAAGATATCTGAACAGTAGCTGTGCCAATCTAGTTCAAAATTCAACAATGATTTTAGTGCAATAGGTTTTCAGAATCTCTTCTCAGGGTAAAAAACAGTTTGCGGCTAAGGAAATCAGTAATTTCTTTGTAAAAACACAAAAAGGTGAATTTTCAATGTGTATTTGGCACTGGGACTATCCAAATAATCGGAAAAACAGACGTTAAAAGCCATGTATTGACTAAACCTGAACTGAATTATTAGTGCATCTGCAAAACCATATTTTTGTGGAAAAACAAGAGATTCTGCCTTCAGAAAACATTTCTAAAATCTTGCCTCGCTCTGATGAGCAGACCGTATCGTCGTCGCCCAAGTAAAAATGTGAGGAAAGATGGAGAAGCAGGCACTCATGTTTTCTTTTCCTAATATTTTCCCCTCTCGGTTCTTCTGCTATCAGGCGCACTCTCGGTCGAGGCTGAAGCTAGGAAGGGGAGGTGGTCAGCGTCACATGATCCCCCCTTGGTAGTTGAGCACCACCCCCCTTTTGGGAGATGGGGGCTGTCACATTCGTCTTTGTCACAGTGCAGCATGCCACCCATTCATCAGGCCTGCCAGCAATGGCATCCCTTTCCTCTCTGTGCCCGGACAGTGGGCACGTCTGGGCCTGACTGGTTCCCAGATACACACAGAGAGCAAAACACAGACACTCTGATGGATTCATTTATTAGGCCTTTCATTACCCAGAGGGCCAATGGTGAATCGCAATGCACTAAATGCCGCAGCTTTGCACAGCTATGCAGCTGCCCTCTAGGCCTTCAGCTACCGCGGACAGGCTTTCAGAGGACGGACTAATCTTCAGCACTGTGACTCATTAGACACCGGAAATTACTCATAATACTCACTTATATGAGTAATTCGGAGCCTAAAACATTGCCACAAAAGTTCAATTATGCAGATTTTTACTCATCTGTAATAAAACAAACCTTCAGAGTATTATATTATGTAAAAAAAAAACAACAAAGCAAAACAAAAACACTAGTCACTGTCTGGCATATTCCCTTCTTTTTACTTTGAATTATTGCAAACAGTTCATCGCTTTTGTGAACCTTGTTTTTTTTTTTTTTTTTAAAAAAGAGCCAGCCAAGAATCAGGGCTTTTGTCGCGGCAGCCTGCAAATTCCAAAAGCTACTGGAGAGAAACCAACCACCAAGTAGATGTGTGAGGATAAAGTTCAATACTGCCTGCAAAACTTAGTATTATTGATTGCCCCGGATGGTAAATTCAATATAGTCTAAAGAAGTTAGAATTGTGGATCTACAAGCCAAGCAATTCAATAGTGTTCATCTCATGCAATGGTGAGGATCTGGGGTCTGTCTGATTCAATCCCAGAAGCCGTGGAGAAGGCTAGCAGGGATGAGAGAGCCAACAAATGCAATACGCTGCAGCTTCAGAGGCGATCTGAGGAGTCAACAAATTTAATAGAGCCACTTTATCCCCTCGCATGTTCGTGCAACTGGATTTAAAGTGTGGAGGTTCCTTCTGTGAAGTTCTTATGAGCTAAGGAGTTTATCTTACACAAGTGGACGTCTGTGATGCATCTTTCAGCGAGTCTAAGATGGGGGGCTGTTTAATTACGACAAATACGCGCCGTGTGTTCACCGGCGACAAGGAATGCTTGCAAAACTACCACTCAAAGGAATGAAATCAACTGTGGCAGAATTTCTTACTGCACCTTGCAGAAAGGTACAACCACAAACTGCAATGTATTCTACTGGGATTTAATTAGCATGCACAAAGTAGTGCACACACTTAAGCAAGAATTATTCCTCTGCCTACGTTTTTTTTGGGTATTACAGGAATCAAACCTTTTATAATTGCTAACCACACAATGCATTATTGTCAGTTATGCATCCTTACGATTTATCCAGATCTTTGAAGTTGGAAGGCTTCCTTGCCATCACCCTAATCTTTAGCACATTTCACATATTCTCTATCAGATTCAAGTTGTTCCTCTGGCTGGGCCACTCAACATTTAAATGACTGTTAGTAATAACGAACAAGGTTTACTCCAGTGTATTATAAGCCTGGCGGGCCACCATGCTTTACTTGTGCCCCCACCAGGCTAAGCATTGTTCATTGTTTCTTATGTTTATTTTTCTTTCTGATTGCCTTTTTTAAGGCTTCTTAGTTGGTGTTTAGGTATTAATCTTCCAGTTTTCTAATAATGCATAACTATCAGGTGATATTTTCAAATTAGTTCTCAACTTTAAACATTTTTTAACTCAAAAACATGGCGGCCGGCTGGACGAATGACTGCCCCTAGCTCCCAGAGCACCTGGCTTAGCAAGTTTTCTGGGGGAAACCATGAGAAATGTTAGTAACATTAAAATAAATTGATACCTAAATCTGACAAAAGAAGGTATGATACCTCCAAACAAAAAAATAACAAACAAAAAAGTCCAGCCAGATGCAACTAATTGTATTGTCCCTGCAGAAAAAGTACCTCCACAGCATCATACAGCTACCACCATGCTTCACCATAGGAGTGATGTGTTCAGGATGATGTGTAGCATTAGTTTTCCCACAACACCACATGGCTATGTGGCCTGGAATGACAAGAGCACCTTCTTCCGCAGGCAAAAAGAAAGTCAAACCAAGTCCGTTTTAAAGTTTGCTTCAAACCACGTAGACAGAATTACAATTTAGTTACAGACCCGTCCATTTCCTCCAGAGTAATACTCTAAGTTATACTTGGGTATAACCTGTAAATGTCTAGCGTCAGATATTACTCAGACAGAGGAGAGACTGATGGGAACACACTGTCGCAACAATAAAGAGGTCTTCATATGAGATGAGAGACATGCTCATTTTAGAAGCACTGCTGAAAAATCCAAATCGTGTAATCCTGGGAGACTGCGTACGACTAAGACAAAGGCACAATGGCGACAAGACTCATCTCACCCAGGACATTTACAATCAAGGCCAAATTAAGTGTGGCATAAATTAGCCATAGATAACATAAACTAGCGCACAGGGGATGGAGAAGGGATATGATGTACACCACTCAAGAGGATATGATACATGTCTTTTCAATTAAGAGTTTGAACAATGTCAAAGCTTGGCTTTAAAATAGGCTGTAATAAAAGAACTCATTTGAATATTTGCTCCATTCTCTCCAGATATTAGGATGAGGAATAACCCGTTAAAAAACGGAGAAGGAGCACAGTAAGAAGCAAGGCTCTTTTAATTGCTGGCATGTTTGTTTCCCTTTATGTGACCCATGGCAGTAAAATTAGGTTCAAAAGCAAACAAACAAAAAGAAACAGCTGAAAAAGCATTAAAGTGTGCTCCAGGAGGAGGTGGAGACGTGCTAGGAATGCTCAGATACAAATTTATCTGTGAGCAACTCTGAATAACACAGGGGCTGGTTGTGATCCCAACACTACGCTGTGCTGCACTGTCAAACAGCTAATAAAAATAGGCTGGTGGCAGATCAAGTCTGTGATTCAAATACATTCAAAGCCTTTCTTAAGTGAACTGCAGAAATCCCATTCTCTCATTTTTTTGACCCACCTCTCCCCCCCTGCTTTCCAACGGCTCTCCACATGTCTCTCCCCACTCCCGCTCCATCTCACCGCCTCCCCTCTCGCAGTATCATTGCTAAATCTATTTGGAGCTGCCGCTGGGAGCAATTGACCAGAAATGGGTTTGTGCACATTTTGAAAACAACGTCTGTCATAAAAATACAAAGGTTCGGCACAAAGAAGTGGTTAAATATCCACGTGTCTGGCTGCTGGTACCCCCTCCGGTGTCCCCAGCTAGGGAAACTGTTGACTTGGAACGACATCAGAGCAGCCCACCCATTGTACTGTAGCTTTGCTTTAGCAATGTGTATACTGCAAAAAAAATCAATTCCTTGTCTGTCTGGGACGGCTATTTGTGCTACACATTCTATTACCACGGTCTGCCCATTCAGACAGCAAGCTAGGCTGACCAGCAGGTACAAATGTACTGCTATCACAACAACAATACCTCAGAACCACCCGCAGAACAGCTGCGCCCAGAGAGACATCGCACTCTCTCCTTTTGACGAATCAAGCCGTGGGCATGGCACCATGTGACAGAGCCGCTTCCATTTGTTGGAGTGAGATAATATGACTTCAGCTAAAGCCTTCTGAACCTCAAAGAGCACGTTCATCTTCATGACTTTGAATTCATTACCCATCAAAGATAAGTCTCCTTTTCACACACGGAGCTCTATTTGTCAGTGTCACCACACAAAGGAAAGGGGAAACTTATTCATGCCAAACATGCCTCCAGTTCCACTTTTGGTTGCCCCTTTGAGCACTGTTTTTTAATTAAAGGAACCCCCATTCTCACTTTCTCCACACCTTCTCTTTCTTACAGGAATGTTGCTTTGATACCAATTTTTTTTTTTTTTCAGAGCTTTGAAATAGTTATGATAACATATCTTTCAATTACAGTTTTATTGTGACTACCACCTGGTTGTCATTCAACTCTTGCTACCGACCTCAAGCATCAGTGTAGCCGCTAAAGGGGAAAAGCGATGGGTCTGCATAGAAACGGCTCTCATTTTCACCCATCGCACACACACTAGAAGGAGAAGGGGTACCAGTGGCTGTTTTATCTGCAAGCCGAGGGAAAAGGCACCACCGGGAGAGACGCTGTGGGGTGGCGGCAGATAGGGGAGGGAGGACAGCAGGCGAGTTGGACGCTGTGTGAGGGGACGGCTCGGACCCAATTCCCTTCATCCCAAACCTCTGCTGCTTCTCTCTTCACACTGACAGGCGGTGAGATTGAGGGCTAAGATTAGCAGCCACTTTCTCACAGAAGGCCAGGGAGATACAGTATTAAGAATGAATGGCCACATCATGTTGTCAATGTTGTAACCTTGGCAACAGACGGGAGGGAGTACTATTTTCGTCACCATCACTGGCCACCAGGATGGTTGGGCAGGAGATACCGAATCATCTGTGGGTATTGTCAGGATTGCTCATAGGCACATTGTAAGGAAGACTATTGATGATATTTTCACTAGAGGTACCACTCTTTTACATTCATTTAAATGGAGCAGTAAAACAAAAAGAAATGGTAAAGCTCACAGAAAGTAATGGGATATTTTGATGAGGAAATAAAGTGCTGCCCAGGGTGGAAGGTACTGAGAATTATAAACGGAAACCAATTTTGTTTCCTCCGAGATCATTGTTGTTCTAAATATTAAATATCACTTGAATTTTTCCTAGGTTGGAATGGTCAGAAATAAAACACAAAAACGAATTTAAAAAAGGCAATTTAGTTGTAAGAGTTTGAATTTAATGTGGATTCTCTCAAATCCAAAAACAACATAAAATCTGGAAAATTACATGTTCACCAATATATAATTGAAACTCACTTAGCAAGTTCATTTCAACCACAAGACCAGATCAAGAGAAAATCAATGAGAGAACATTTTAAAGACCATTATTGTAATCATCATTATATAGTTGTTGCTACAAACAGAGAAAATCTCCCTGCAGCAGCTCGACAGGAAGTTAACATATAACAGCGCTCTAGACTAACTTGTGTCACTGATGCAACAAGCTGGTAACAAGTTAAAAAGAAAACCAGACGACTCCTAAGATCACACACATCCAGTCAAATGTTAACCTATTTAGCATTAGCTGCAGGCAGACTGAGTGGAGGCAACAAGTGGAGGTGGAGGACTTGACTCACTTAGCGTTTCGTCTCTGTGTTCAGACAAAAAAAAAAAACACCCTCATATTTTAGCTGAAAAATGTTTCCCTCTTCCTTTCTAATCCCTCTCATCTTCTCACTTACAGCACATAGGGGCACAAGCAGCAACACTGAAAAAGCTCAAGGACTGTCGGTTGCGTTTCGACACACAAAGTTCTAAAATAAAAGAGGTTTTTTTTTTTTGCAAGACAAGACCACGTTTTTCAAAATGTGGCCTCAAGACAAGCCTCGAGTATCACAACACTAGTTTTCTGGTACTGGTACAGCGCACAGTGCGGGTGGAATAATTACTAAAACAGTGTTTTCTCTGCAACTTGCTAAGGAACATTTACCCAAATTGACACTGAGTAGGTATTCTAATATTTGAACCCAAATGTTTGACGTTGAGTGGATTCAGGCAGGGGAAAAAGATTTCTGCACACAATTAAAAAAAAAAAAAATCATTAAAACTAAATTGCAATGAGAAACATTAGAATGAGATTATTACAAGTAATGAGGGTGCACAAGTTTCTTGCTAGAATTGTATCTTTTGAATGCCCCATGAGAAACCTTTAAGACACAAGTTGAAATCGGCAGCTCACTGTTTTCTTATGCAATGAGTCAGAGTTGTCAGCAATCGCACTAAAAGACAAGAATCAACCAAAACGAACTCCACAAATCTGTTGTTGAAATTCGCTGAACAGATGTCAGTCATGCACTTCAAAATTAAAACGTGTCTTTTTGAACAACAGCAACTTTCCGACTTCTAACGCCAATGGAATCGCGTGAATCGCAATACAGGTGCTCAGTAAACCACGACCTCACGCTGGGAATGAGAAGTGTTTGATGTCAGACATTACATTGTATTACTTTGACTCATATTTGATGCAAATCATACACAAATACTGCCATGATTCCAGGAATAAACCTACAGGAGTTCAAATTACTTTGAAATATTGACTTATCTCCTGCTACACAACAGAACTCAGGAAGCTGAACATGCTAGGCTGCGAAGGCTTATCAAGGGCAAACTGGCGCACAGGTTGGTGTGAAATCATCTGTTTTTGTTGCGTGAACTAATTTCTAATTTGCTTCTTCCCTGTGATTGTTTTGCATGCGGAGTCAAAGCGTTGTATTAAAATCTAATCTTCAAACACCAACCTGGCTTCCACTGATCAGCCACAGGCTATTCATCACCGCTATTACCTCACCACACATTTTTATCCCTTCCTCCTCCGGTGCTGCTGGCCAGCTTTGCTCCCTCTCTGTCTCCATCTGACTGACCTCACCTCTCTCCCTCTCAGTCCCAGTTTTGATTTACAGCCTCCTGTTCACCTCATTGCTCACTTTTCCTTGCATCTCTTCGTCAGTTCATTCATTTCCCCCTCTCTCACCGAGTTCTTGCTTTCTTCTTACCCATACGAGAACGCATCTCGTCTTCCTTCCATTAACGTCATTACAATCTAAGTATTGCATATTGGGCCACCAGCTGTTCAAGCGCTATTACGGGACGTTTGAAGATCAGGGTGCAACTAGATCTCGTTGGCATGAGATGTTGCAATATGAAAATGTAAGTTGCTGAAACTGAAATCTGGCTTTTAAAGCCCCATCAGGTAAATGGACGGTAATATTGTAGGATTAGTCAATAAATTGTACCATCTCAAACGCTTATTACCTTGCGTTT
The DNA here is from genome assembly GCF_001443285.1 of Poecilia latipinna. NCBI lineage: Eukaryota > Metazoa > Chordata > Actinopteri > Cyprinodontiformes > Poeciliidae > Poecilia > Poecilia latipinna. The sequence continues at coordinate 258,506 of NW_015112652.1, read as the reverse complement.
TGATTTTACTTCAGAGATGAGTTGATATCAATGCATGGATTTTGTTAAAGTCAGGTGGAGTTTTTTTTTTTTCTTTGTGAGGAGAAACTGCTGTTTTTGTTGTGGTTGAAATACGACCAATTCTTCCACAAAATAGATTGTAATATTTTCTCCTCCTCATTTAATTCAATGCAGTGCCCAACCAGAAACTGCAAAAGAATATCCTACAACTGAATCAACACTTTTCTAAAACTGTTTAAACAACATAACCTTTGTGAGGTGGGGATTTAATGCAGAGTGTCACTTTATTACGGTGAAAAACTTCACACCACAGTCGAATCTATATGCATCACCCACAGTACAAATTGCTAGCTTCATTGGGAACTGATATTGCTTATCAACATAGTGTTGCAGCCTAAACATGCAGCTGCTCACAGAAGCTGTTTTGTGCCTATAAGAATATCGTTCTCATCTGCTCTAGTGGTGCTGTGTGCACTCTCAGCAGGGGGTCTCACTTTTACTTTTGGAGAAACTTAAAAATAGCACCACTTCAGGGCAATTTAGCCGCAAGTGTTTTCCCTCTACTTCTAGTCTGCAACTGCAAATGCTCAAAAACAGGCTGACTGCTGAATCTGGAGGATTAGGGAGACGACTCTTTGATCAGAGCTGGGTGAGCTCTGAGACATTTTTTTCTTCTTCTTTATATATATATATATATATATATTGCTCTCTTTTCTCATTCCTCATTGTGCCTTCCTTTTTCCCTCGTCTTGCTCTCCTTTCTCCCCCCCCACACCCCTCCACCGTTTCTTTGGCTATGCCCACTGGCACCCCGGAGCTCCCAGACAGGAGGTGGCAGTGTAACATAGTCGAGACAAATGGGCGTACGGAGGGGTGGAGAGTGTACATCGGAGAGAGAGAGGCACGGGAATTGGGACAGCACATGAACAACACATTTCTTGTACAGATGACATGAGGAATAAGTAATCCCCAGCCATTTCTGGTCTGACTCAGCAGTCATTTCTCTGTCTCCCCCACAGGAGATAAGTCTAATGGAATCGCAGCATTAGAAGTGCTGCATAGCCAGGTTTGGTAAAACTCACAATACGCCTCTTTCTGTTATGACACAGATTTGTTTGCCTTTCTGCCTACCAAGGGGCCTGTGTTGGAGGCTGCTGCCCTTCCTTACAGATCAGCGTGGGAGGGGTCCTCAGCCTGGCAGAGGTTGGTCTTAGGATGAGGCGGTTGCAGCATTTCCTTTATCAAACTTTCATCTGATTCGTCCATTGTGCGAGGAATGAGAGAGATCTGCTATACGCTGCAATGTAATGGAAGAGAGCTATGGACTCATGAGCAGTTACACAGACAGCAGCACATCTGTGTGCCGATGAAATATTCAGGAGTAAGACAGCTCTCGAGAGGAGCCTGAGCTACAACTCCTCCACACTTCCTCCACCAGCGTTAATGATTTATCAATAACTCTACCCTCCCGCAGACTTGCCTGCGATTTTTTTTTTTTTTTTTTTTTGGGGCCCCCAATTAAAAACACCTGCCCGAAATGGGGAGGGACTCCACATCAAAAATAGATCTATACTAAATATAAGAGCGGCCGCGAGTGGGCAGGTCCGGCCCGAGCAGAAGCTTTACAGGCGGAGATAGAGAGGTTTAGCAGCCCCCTCTGCCCCTAACCACCCACTACCCCATTCCAACTGCAAAACATAGCCCACAGTGATGTAGGAGTTGCAGCCACTGAGCACATTGCGTATTTTCACCTGTAAAGTACACTCCATGCACTTCTTTGGGGATTTGAGTCAGAAATGAGCTGGTGAGCCTTGGTGAGGTAAAGAACAGTTTTTACATCCCAACAACGAATATCTGCACAACTCAGTAAAACTGGGTTTTACAATCAGACGTCGGTTGTATTTATTTAACATGTTTTGGTTTTGTTGGGCCAACTCACTACACCCTTCGTTGTTATTTTACTGCCTGTACATCGGTGTACGACTCTGCCAGCATAGACTGACACTATTGTTGTTTTTGCAAAGTAGCTCAAACTCAGTCAGGTTTGGAAGAAGAGTGTCAGTAAACCGATTCTAGTTTTCCCACTGTTTCATATTCGTAATTATGTCTGGACATAAATACGACATAAAGGCCTTTTTAACATATGAATGATATGACCTAAATCATACTTTATATTAGCTCTGGTTTAGTGTTGTTATTGTTCTGCTGGAGGGAGAAGTTCTTCCCTCGTCTTTTGCAAAATATAACAAGTATTTCCCAGCTTCCCATCAAATATGAGCAGCTGCTCTGACCCTACTGAAGTAAACCGTCGCCACAGCATGAAGCCGTCACCACCAGGATTCACAGGATTGTTAGTTCTCTAGATATAAACATCTTGGAATATTGTTAATAACTTTTTCTTGCTTTAAACGTCCCCATAACTTAAATTTTGCACATTTTGCACATTTTTTAACCAGTCCTCTGGACTGGAGTATTTTTGGTTATAACTCCACAGTAATTATGTTGAAACGTTGCCTTTACTGTACAGTATTTTTATCCTTCTGCTTTTATACATTCTTTTTTTTATATTCTATCTTTGTGGAAGTCTATTTTCTGTTATTGCCTGTCACTTTGCTGCTGTTGCAAACAAAAAAGAAATTGTGGTAGCAATATAACAAAAAAGTGAAAAAAAAGTTGAATTGGTAATAATAAGTTTGCAAGAGACTGTAACTGCCTCCGTTTGATTTGAAGGTTTTAGTTAAAGTGATGCAGAATTATTTGCCTTACTGTAGCGTAACATTGCGGTCATAGCGATAAATCAGGTAATAGTTGACGAATCCTTCAGATTTCCATGGCAAAGACTGAGAATAACTGCAAAGTATTAGCTGCTCCTTAAAAGTCAATAGAAACATCAATACTAGACGGGGATAGCCTCGTTGGGTAGGAGTGTGTCCAGGTATAGCTTTGGGGAAGAGAATAAAGGTACCTCGGTGTAAAAGTGAATGTTAAAACTATAAAAGCAGTGGGTCGATTCACAGGGAGAATAAAGGGAGGGGCTTGCACAAAAAAGTTCATAACCATAGAGGAAGCCTATTAACCTTGGTTGGTACTTTAAATGTCATTATTTTGAGCTGACACAACAAAAAGGCCTGCAAGAGCTGTTCTCTTAGCGATGCGCCATGTAAATCACTTTCACAAAAAGGAAATTACTTCCCGGGGCCCAGTGTTATTAATCTAAATTCTCTGGTTAGTCAAATTGTTGCACATAATAAATATGGAGCAGCTCATGATGCTCATCTGCTGTGACATCCCATTCTCGCCAAAACATTTTTTCCCCTCATTTTCTCTTTATTCATGTCTCGATGGCGCTCCTGAAAGAGACAGCTCTACTAAACAGCTCAAACACTGAGGGGTAGGATGGGTGGGAGGAGGACAGGGCTGCAGAGACACTCTGTCTCTCGCTCATCTTCTCATCTTTTGCTTATATGATGCCTGTCTTGGCTGGCTTCTCTCTCTTGCATGTCTTCATCTATTCTCTGTCTCAGACTGTCTAGCTTGACGCCACACGCGCACACACAGATGCACACACACACACACACACACACACACACACACTGAAACATCTCCTCTACCCTCTAGCTGGCAGCTGCAGATCTGTTTGCCAATATAGAGCAGACCAGATAACTCACTACGCTGTCATATTAAAATAAGCAGCCTTGACAGAGAGATCATTTGCATGCACCCCATCACCAAATACCAAACTGTCTCGTGTTTTCCACAGAGGCCATGCCATCAGAGTGGAGACAGTGAGACCCAGAGACACATAAGAAGGGTGGATAAGGGGGGAAAAATGCGATTAGGGAAAAAGAAAACAGAGGGAGGACAATCAGAGTCGAAACTCAGAAAAAAGTCCCTCTTCTCCAAACAAACCGCTACGATTATGGTTGTGATCATGCTGGACGACAGAATCTATCCAGACAACGTAACCGCCCCTTGATTCAGCGTCTCCAGGACTCGCAGGACCGTGTAGGACGGGCCTCGGGGTTGCTCTTGATTGCATACATGTATGCGTACATATTTAAGTATGTGTGCGTGTGTGTCCTGATTATGCAGGTATAATTGCGTGGAGGTGGGGAAAGTGGAGTCTCAAGGTCAGGGTGGTGTGGCTCATCAGTTCTAGCCTCTATCACTTTAATTAACTCCTCCGAGGGGCTCGGAAAAAGGCCCTTGTTAAAAATTCACCACAATGGCGCTGACAACCATTGTACGAGAGGAAAGGGGCAACATGCAGCTTGCTAAAAATAACTCCTCAAAGCCCAGCGCATGACTGGAGAGATAGGCCATTATGTAATTTCAGGGCCATGTTAAATTTGTGTCAACATGAACATTACCTCCATTTATAGGCCACTAGTATCAAAACAACATAAAATATTCCTTGTGTTTGACTGCATGTAAGGCAAAAAGAGTTACAAGGCTCCTCTACATCCAAGAGAATTTCTTTAGAATAAAAAGTAGATGCAGACTGGAGCATGCTAAGCCAGAGTGACATGAAGCGTAGTGTAACGTCAGGACAAGGCTAACATCCTGTGGAGAGGACTAAGAGCAGAGGCTGCTTGCAAAAAACACATATATAGGGAAAGGGAAGATGTTGAATTTAATAAGACCGCATTTGTGGTTTGTATACAATCTATTTTTCTTTTACCTTTTGAGAAACATTTAGTTGAATCAAAAGAAGAAAACAGATATTATTGCAATTGGCAAGAAGCCCCGTCCTATTTCGTGTCATCAAAGTTTTGGTTGTGCCAGAATGTATTGATAAAACCTGATAAACGGTTAGACTATTAATAAAACGTCGCCTCTGCATTCGTTGACTAATTCTTGTAATTAAATTATGTTGAATATCTTTTCATACTGATCAAACTTGGCAGTAAACAGATGAAACTGATTTGACTGATAAAATAATATTAGCACACAAATTTTTAAAGATTTTCTGTTATAAAATCTAGAGAGCTACAGAAAAAAATGTATGGTGGGCCAGATTTGCACCTCGAGCCTTGAGCTTGACATCTGCAGTGTAGATTACTCCAGTCCAGAATAACAAGGCTAATCAGTCCAGAACTTGATAATGGCACCAGTCGTGCTTTTAGCGCTTGATGGTTAGCCAGTCATCATGTTTTCTGTTTACAATTAGGTGGATTAGTTGTTTCAGTCAACACAGCAAAGCACACCGTGTATTTCCTTTATTACTTCAACAAGAAAAAGTCCTAAACATACAGTAGATACAACAGGAAATCAAGCTTAAAAATAACCTTCATGTCAAGGGCTCAAAGCAACAGCAAACATGCAGACAGGAACTGGAAGGGGAATGCAGATCAGTGGCACCAGCAGTGCATGTCAATTTAACACACATTAGACTTATCTCACTGCAGAACGTTGACACATAGCAGCTTCAGCCTTGTATTGTATTATCAGAAGTGTTGATGCTTTTGATCAGAAGGGATCTTTGGGTTGTGTGTCATCACCTACTAACTAAAAGCTGCTGCCGTGAGCTTGTTAAACAGAAAATAATAATGGTGCACAATGGTTTTGATGCACATAATGCACTTTGTGATTTGTGGAACCTTTATTTGTTTAGCTTTCTTAAAAAAATATTACAACCTCTTCTTGGCTCATTCTTGGGTTTTTCATATCATGTCTAGTCTCGGATAAACCAATTAAAACTGAAACTCATACAAAAAAACAACAAATTCTACGGTTTTCTCTCTTTAAAAAAGATATTACAAACAAACAAGTCAAATGAGTGACAGGCACTGTGAGAGAAAATAAAATGTCAGTCTAATTGATGGCAGCATACAACATATCAGGAAACAAGGACAGCTGTTGTTTTATGAGACCATCAAAGGGCAATTTCCACAGCAAGAAGCGATGCGGAGGGTGGCAGAGGACAGATCTGTATCACTGTGTTTGTGGATCAATTGAGAACTTTAATTAGCCAAAGGGTCAGGGCAGCCACTGCAGCAGGCCCAGGTAAAGCTCATCAGTGAGGGGGCTTACAGGTGCCTTCAGCCCTAATCTAACCGCCCATCTTGCTGAAATTAAAGCGGCAAATGGGAAATTGATTTCTAGCCCCCCTCCCTGTCCACGGCAATATCTTTTTTGTCTTAAGGACATTAGGTTGGTTTGCACTTGCCTAAGCTGTTCTTTAAAACGTTCATTATTGATACGGAGGCTGGGGTGGCAGACTGCCAGGGCGACCGCGGAGAGAATGGATCCTTAAGGAGTTATGCGAACTGCTGACTTTTTTTTTTTCCTGCAGCAACAGGTCATTCATGGAGGAATATCCTCAAAACAAGTTTCGTGAAGACAAAAGCTTTGACCTTTCCACTCAACGACCATCCCGAACTTCTGCTGAGACAGCACCTACTGCAAGATTGAGAAGATTAGACCACTCTGAGTGAGCTGGGCTCAACCCTTCAAATAGAACCTCTCGCTATCATCCAGAAGATCAACTTAAATCAAACACGTTAGTTCTAAGCTAAAAGAAAAAGCCCCCTTGGCTTTCCAACTTGAAAGAACACAAAGCACCCCGATTCCAATCCATGAAAAGCTCAGTGACTAAAAATACAATAAAAATAAAAAAAAGAGAGAGAGAAGTGAGTCAGCAGAATCTTTAAAATGATGTGATGGTAAAGCCGTGGCTACTGATATCACATACAATCTAATGGAGTCTAATTCATTTCCCTCCCTGCATGTCACTTCTCTCAGATCGCAAGATCGCAGTTTCTGTTGTGCGTGTTGATGTTTTCTACTTTATGGCAGGATGCTATTTGTCATTCTAATGAACCTCTCTGTGGGAAAAAAAGTTCCCGGGGAACATTCCTCAAGATGTCAGGGAGTAGAGAATGTAAAGTGTGCAACACAGTTAATTCAAGTGGGCCTGCCCTGCGGGGAAGAGGCCGCTGCTGCTGTATCCGTTCTTAAAAGGGGACAACTCATGCCAAATTAGGGAGGGAAGCAGAATATTTAGGAACAAGTGTTGAAGGGTCTGTTTGCTTCATTTGGGAAACATCTAATGTAAACCTAAGTCAGAGCACCAAGCAGTAAGATGAACAGACCTTGTTTATCTGGGGCTCCAATACAGAACTAATAGCCATGTATACACTGTGTAGCTTTATAGTCCCAATTATTCAAAAGCCAAAGGAAGCAAAAGTGCACAAAGCTAAACTTAGTGTGAGAGCAAGAAGAGCTCATTCTGCACTGTAGAGAGGGAGAAGGAAGTAGCTTAACTGTTGTGTGCACGTGATAAATCTGCTGGTATGCCAGGGCTCTTTTCTCATTTGTTAGGCAGCCATGTGTGAAAATGTTAATGAAGGGCCATATAATCTAGGAAATTCTCACTATTAGAATTTCCTTCACGTAGCCAGGCTTTCTGCTTACACACTGACTATTGTGCGCATCAATCCTTCTCCTGTCGTACTAATAATAGACCTAATTGCCTCAGTCAGCCCACTAGCTTTCTCTTCCTCTCTGTGCATCTCAAAAAGGAGAAGGGGACCGTCTCATGACAAGCTCCTGCTACAGAACCAGCAGCATGTTAGCATGTTTACCTGAAACCAGGTCAAGAGACACAACTTTTTTCTCAAATTGAATCAGATAAAACAGTTCCTGTTTTAGGCCAGTTAAGATTAGAAAAAAAATAATATTTGCTAAATATGAGAACAAGAGAAGACATTCTTCATATTCAGAAGTTTGCCTAGATGTTCTCAATATTCCTCCTTAAGCTTTTTACGATAATTTGCTGATATTTTGTCTCATTCCTCCAGACTGGCCAGAAGAGACTAAGTGCACAACATTTTAGTTTTGACCACAAATAATTGTGGTCTTCATGATGAGCTCTCTTTGTTTTCCTTAAAAGACTCTGTAACTAATTTAGTGGGATGCTGAATGTCATTTGTGCATCTGTAAGGCCCATTTATGCCCAAGCTTTCACTTACATTCATATAATATTCTTTCTCCATGATAGCATCGTTTTTATGACGTACGTCCTTCCCTTGTGCAGCACCCAATACCCAAGCAACACGATGCTGTCGCCTCTTTACTTCACAGTCCGTTTGTTCTTCCCAGGCTTGCATTTTCCTCCAGATGTAAAGATTGTTATCACTTCAATGTTAGTTTCATCATGCCAAAAAAATAGGATTTTATCCTTGACTGCATTGTCGAACTGTAATATGGCTTCTTATGCTGCTTTTTTTTTTTTGAGTAATGGCTTCTTCCTTGCTTATTGGCCTTTTGCCCATAGTTTCTTTCACTGTGGAAAATGAGAGTCTTCTATCAGCTTCAGCCAGCATCTTCCCAAGGCCTTTCGCTTTGTTCTGGTGTTAGTACACAGATTTAGCACCAAAATGTGTTCATCCCTGGGATGCAAAACCAGTTTTCTTCCTGAACAGTTTGATTCTTGGATGTTCTTGTCGTGTTTATACTTGCAAATAATTCTTTGAACAGATGAAAGTCTGGAAATTTGTACCTGAGATTTTACCGGCCCATAACTAATCCTGACTTCATTATATCTCTCAGTGATGTCACAGAACGAAGCAGTTTAAGCGGTTTGTTGCCTTATAATGGATCTCTCCAGGTGTGCCTACATTAAACTCGAATGTTTTGAATTAATGTGGAAGGTTATAAATCCATGACCGCATCTCTGGGTTTTCCCAAAAGATGATAGCACAAAAAAGTTTTATAGGGCTTGCAAAGTTCATAATAATGAACTAAAAACATTCTCTTCATTCTGATATTATAGATAAAATGGTTTTGTTAATCCAAACTGACACAAATCATGTTTTAGTCTGATTTAAAATCAAGAAAGTGAGGAAATGGATTATATATATTTATGGTGCCTTAAATATTCGACACTGACACGCTGCACCTGTCTGGCTTTCATCATCTTTTCTTCTAAAATATTAAGCATCCAGATGCAAAGATATTTGCTGGGACGCCGACAGACAGTGGAACACTTTTTTTTCCCCCTCCTCTCCATCTCATTCATTATAAATACGGCAGAATAAAAGCAGGCATTGTGACATGACGTCCCCTGCTAACCTCAAAGACCCGCTGTGTTTGCACTGCCTGTTCTACAGCGGACGAGTCTCTCTGAGTGCCAAACACTTCCTTGCTTGACAATGTTTAGCTAATATTTCACTTCATCCTGTCCTTGTACACATAATGTGAAAATATGAAGATCCCTTTTGAATTTCCTGCTTGAATTAGCATTCAATGAATCTGAGTGCCTCTTTCCTCTCGTCGCTCACGAAGGCAGAATTGCGTAATTACACTAAAAGGAGAGGGAGAGGTGAAGGTTTGGCAGTCTTAATCTCTCAGAGTAGAGCCTCTTTAAGAGAGTAGTGGCTGTAAGGCGAAAAACATCCATAAACCTTCAGGGAACTACCAGCACATCAGACCATTTTGGTCCAAGACTTAACATGGCACCCAGCTCCTAAAAATACTCATAAAGTATTTCCAAAAATGTGAGAAATATATTTTACTTTGAGGCCCTTTCCAGACATGCCTCTATTAGGAGTGGATCAAAAAGCAAGTAAGAAAGTTTAATGCAGATAATTTTACAGATTAAGACATCACAGCTGAACTACTTAAAATTAAACAAACAAAACATAAGTTCTAAGCTTGATGAAGGATTTATTCAGACACTTTTTAAAGGAATCATTGTCTATGACATTCCACGGTGGAAGTGCAGCTGGTTGAAATAAATTATCGGGTTTAAAAATCGGATGGAACACTTTTAAACCGTAATTTCAATACATAGTTACTTAAACCGTTAGAATATGAATTGTTGTTAATTTCATAATACTTTAATAGAAAAAAATAACAAATTTGTACTAGAAGAATAACATATATTCAAAAATGATTAGTCAAACACAACTTCTGACTTTAAAATGGCCAATATGTTGTAAAATTTGAGGAAACGTGATGACAGGGGCAATGATCAGACGCTTTGTCTAATTAGAGATTATTTGATGAGAATTATCACTCAGCCATTGTTTAATGACTGTCATACAAATGATTAACTCTGACAGTTTATCTAACTTGGATTCCCTAAAGGAACACAATAACTCGATCTTATTTAATTAGGCATAGTAAGAGTTGCCGAATTTATTCAAAAGGTTTCCAAGATGAAATTAATGCGACCCAAAAACAAATTTCTGGAGGATGGAGCATGAGAGGAGCACCAAAAATCAGAGGCAGGTTACGATAAAACCAGAACTGTAAAGTTAGCAGTGTACAAGAATGAGCGAGAAAAGGGTGAACTTTTAAAACTGTTTATAAAAACGTTTTTTGTTTTGATGTTTTGCAACATGCATTCTTTCTCTAATGTGGTAAAGTCCAAGAACCTAGTGAGGACAGGAAACAGTCATCCTGAAACAATCTGTGGTTTAAACTGATAGCCAGAAGACAACAAGAAAATATATGGATGTTCAAAAAGTTATGGACAAAACAAAATTACCCATTTATGGCTTGTACCATCACGTTAAGAGTTAAGAGTAAGGGCAGATGAAAGCACCAAAGCTTTTCAACGCAACTTTTTTTTTTTTAACTTTTTTATTACTGCAGCTGCTTTTGCCAGTCAGAAATAATGACTGGAAAAGTATAATTGGTGCAGCAGCTCATGCAGTTCTCAGATCCCTGTGGCTTGATGGTTCATACCATTATATTCAACATATGGGTGTAATTCACAGCTATTTTCAGCAGTATTTCTACTTGGTTAAAGTTGGAGAATGCAACTTTAATGTCAAATGAATGCCACAGTATTGCCTGCTTTAGCAACACTGTCAATACTGCTGGATACATGCTGAAAGTTTAGTAAAATATTACAATCTCGGGTTTTAGACAAACCCAGCTTAATGAAAATGTATTCCCAATGTGTTCACTCAGTTCCTCCAGACTAGTGGCAGCAAAAATGCACATCTATGGAGCTCATCATATAAACTAATTATCAGTCTAACACTCCTAAGTGCAGCTGTAAACAACACAATGGAAATAAATTGTTAATAAATTTAAATTAATACATTTTTTAGATGATATGAGAGACAGAGACCAATTTCAAGGCGCCAAATTTCTTTTCAGCTATGTTTTATATATACAGAATTATTATAGCAAATGAAGGTAACATAGTTACTTGAATGTGCTATAAAATGGCAGCTGAGATGGTAAGTCGACACCTGGAGTTACTCCCAAGAACCCGAGTAGAGGATCAATGTCATAAACTTTAGCTGTTTGCTGCCACTATTACAGATGGGCCTTTGATAGGTTGTGTCGTTTCATATTTACAAACATGGCAAAGACGAGCCATCAAACGAACATTAATATAAATCCGTCAATTGAATGTCAACACATTCTCCAAATACCAGGGGGGAAAAAAAGTGATGTGGTAAAGCTAAAAAAAAAAAAAAAAATGATGACAAGGCTCATTTGGTTTGCTTAGGCTCCTGCAATATAAGCCTGTGTGGCCCACAAACACACAGCGAGTTATGAAACATAAAAATAAGGCTGTCAGGGCTGCCAATTATTTAAAGCAGTGTAAACTTGCATGTCGCAAATATTGTCATATAAAATGTATACAAGTGTAATGAAATGGTTTGATCTGTGATGGAAAAAAATTGTTTGAATGGGCCAATATAAAGTATAACCATTCAAAGTTACATGAGAAATATCTGTAAAACAACAGGACAAATCATTGACAGGAGACGACGCATTTCATTTAAAAAAAAATACCGAAGCTCATTTGCAAACTCTCGGAAATAAAAGATTTTTTTTGTTGTTGTTTTTTTCAATCAAATACATTTGTTACTAATATATCTATAAAATCAGAACATTAAGTGCATATTATACACAGCTACAAACCAAATAGGTATATGCTAAACTGTTTGTTTTGTTAATTTTTATAGTCCCTAAAGTAATTCCTAATGCTTTATCAAATCACCAAAGCAATTTTTTGTTAATTTGTTTTTTTTTTCTCCCTCCAATTGCATATATGTAATAATGGTTTTCAATAATTTATTTTAAGTTTTATCTGCTCCTGATTGCAAGGGGATAATTTGGTTAGCCAGTGTTTTGCTTTTGCTCATAATTATTATATTTCATTTAGTTTGCCAACAGAAAACGTGCAATCAGCAAAACCCAACAGTCATCTCTAAATTGCATGTGTTATTTTGAATAATTCGGTGCACTTGCACAAACACACACTTAAAATGCGTTTGTACCCTATAGGCTCGTTTTGGATTTTTATGAAGGAGACTACCACAGCAGCCACAGATAGATGAGCAGGTGTGCTAACCCGGGGGTCCGGATGCCTTCCAATTAAGACACATAGAGGCAAAAAACACTCTTTCACACTGACCTCGCCTGCAAACATGAATTTCATTCACTTCAGACACACACTGACCACCTGTCTCTCTGAGCCATCCCTCCTACTGCTTCACCTAGCAGATCTATTTACCCGACTTGTATAATAAACCCAATATAATATGCATCCAGCTGTTTTGGAGGCGCAACGCTCGCTGTATATTGTTTTTGATTAAAAGTTCCAGTATGATTGTAATGTTTACATTGTGCTACTTTTGCTGTCTCTGTGTGTGGGATTTGCATTTGCACATGTTCATCAAATGCAATTGTTACAATCACTCTCCGAGATTGTACCGGCTGCCATCATCTCGCTTCATGCTTATGACTGAAAGGGGGAATGTTAAGTGCTTGCTAAGCTGAGATACTGTTCACTGCATGATTGATATCAAGCCAGAAGAGATTAATGAGTTATTTACTACTGCAAATAGCAAAAACGGGGCTGAACAATATGGCTGAAAGACTCACTGATGTTTGTTTTAAATATCTGAAATCCTTCCAGACTGGTGACATAATTTTTTGCCGCAGTCGTGAGGCACGGTGACAAAACTGTATACTCCTGTTGCATAAGTTACTCAACAGGTTGTTGCTAGGTAACTAAAGAGACTGAGTTGGTTGATGCCACCGACCTTGTTTAGCTCGCCATGAGAGATTGAGCAGCATCTCCCACAATGCTGTGCGGTTCTGGATCAGAGTTCAATGAATATTCTATATATAGAGTATTTTTATCAGATGTATTAGCCATTCATATATATCACACGTCTATTGCCAAATATATTGTTATATACAAGATCAAACTCAATGCAAACTTTAACAGAACTACATAAACAGAGTTAAAATAAAGCCAAAATAAATGGATTGTAAAAGAGTACTTTGATATGAATAGAAATTCAATTTTAAAGGTTAAATTTGTTCCATTTTAAGGTAAACTTTATTAGTTGTAAGTAAATTCTGCAGATCATATTTTTAGGAACAGGAAGAAAAAAAAGAGAGAAAACTTTAGTTTTATCTTTTCAAGGTTGACCATTAAAATCAATCTTATCTAAGTCATTTGTCTCAGGATTTGTTGAACATCTCCAGAATGCTCTTTTGTCTCAGCTTGAGTGACACTGTTTTCTGAAAGGTTAATTGCTTCTTGTAGTAATAAAAGGCCAGATTCCTGGCTGTGATTGACACAGATAGAGGTTCTTTCCCTCCATGTCGAGGTTTTCCTCTACATCCATACTAAACTGCCAGGTCAGTTTCAGACAATTGTGATTTATTATTAATGACATTCAGTGCACTTCCTGTGACATTCCTTTTATAGGGTCTTGTGCCTTTATGTGGCCCATCTAAGAGAGATGCTTGTCCACCCATGGCCAGCTTTATGGCCTTTGAGAGAATAAATTTTTCCAATGTCACAGCCAGAGCCAATAACGACGTATTTGATGCTAAAGATCAAATGATTCATTCTGCAATTGTGCATGAAAATTTACTTTTAAGTAACAACAATAGAAATAGCAGCATAATAAATCCTTTGCCCCTCTGCTATGAGATTACTCTCGGTCTGCACAGTCCTGGAGGTAAGACACGGGGACTAAAAGATGACATAACCATTTACTAACACAGCTTGCTGTGGAGAGATTGCTTGGGATACATATTGGGTAGATGAAATTTTAAATCGGCAAGAGAAAAAGTAGCAGAAGAAGTAGCTGGAAAAAAAAAAGGTGATGCCTGATTTATATTCAACCCTCAGTCCAAAAAAATCCCTCGGAGCAGCTTTGTGGTTGGCAAATTTTGAAACTTTATGAAGCAAAGTTGCACATTACATATAGCTGCAAATGAATCCATGGGAAGAGTCAAGCGAGGCAACACCTCCAATGCCTCAGCAGTTTTTTTCCCCCTTTTCTTTTTACACACATTTGGAAGAGACTGAAGGTCAGCCTGCCTCCTCATCAGCCCTTTTGTGAGGGCCACACAACGCACAGAGCAGCTGGAGGTTGGATGCTTAGGGTGCACAGCAGCCTATCATTGACCACAACTTCCTGCTTAATTACCTCCCTGCCCTGGCCCAGTGTCCATCCAGCACACTCTAGTAAGTAAGGCCACGGTGCTCCTAGTCTCATTAAAGCCCCTCTAACTGAGGCAACATACAAACATCACTCGGCACCATTGAAAACTAATGCATAAGCAGGAAGGCTCAGCCAGACATAAGGAAACATCTTACAAATACACACCTCATCCAAGGCGTATTAGTCATAAAATTACTCCTCACCGGCAGGTGTTATAGTAGTGATTCATGCATACTGCATCCAGGTGATTAGTCCCCTAATGGGTATACTAAGCACACAGAAACACACTCCAGCACTATCCCCCTCCCATAACAAGCTTTGATTCCCTCCCATGCCAGCAGAGTTTCCTTGTCAGCGTCTTTCCCACCGCGACCGAGATGGAAAAAGCTACTTCACTTAGAGGTCTTATTTGTTTGCCTGTTTGTTTCTCCCTGTTCGCTTTCATCTTTATCTTTTATGACTGCCCCCTTCTCCCAATCCAAACTCCCCAGAGAGACAAGCGTGAAGTGGGGGGACTTGGGGAGGCGAGCGCGTAGGCAGGAGACGGAGGGGGGGCTCCTTTGAAGAAGGTCGAGGAGAATTGAAAATGGCCGGTGTTATGAGGGAGGCGAGATGAAGAAAGCCAATCTGCCTATGAGGGCAAAGAAGTGGGAGAACAAGTTAGGAAGACGAGGGATAAAAGTAATTTTAGAGGGAGAGGGAAAGTCTTTTGGAGCCCGTTTGTTTTGAAGGGAAGGAAATTAAGAGTAAGTGACAAGATATAGTTTCAAATTTGTTAGAAAAATCCTTATCCAGGGTACCATTTCTGTCAGTTTAAGACCAAAGGCTTGTGCAGTGCGCACGAAGGCCACAAGGAGGTGCTGTAGCAGAGGATGCTTTGACAAGGAAGCCCCTCTCACCAGCAGTTCTGCTCATCAAGCAGTGTGCCGCTCTAGAGGACAGGCTGTTTTTCCACTGCGATAGAACTGTAACTATGCATGCAAGTCCTATAAAAACTTTTTGCTCACCTAACAAGAATGGATAGCAGTCGAGATTTTCAAACAGTCCTTGCATTATCGCAGCTTTTTGATATTTCTTACCTAAAGGCAGCAAGGATCTAACCATCCAGAAGCAGATTTGTAATTAAGATGTCCTGTCTCTCATCAAGCTGCTTTGTTTTTTCATTTACGGTTTCACAATACGCTCTTGTTTGCCAATCTTCTGGGCTGTAATTGTTATAATTGTGCTCCACGAAAGAAATGAGAAGAAAACAGTCAATAGTATGCGCACATATTTTGAGGTACGCTAAATAGGAAACTACTCATACTGACTGCTATATAAGGTACAGCTTGCTAGTGCCAGTTAGTGTCTCTTTTCTTCAGGACAGCCAAATTATTCATGGCAGAGATTGCAATTCATATTGATAAGATACTGTCACACACTAACTGTAAATTTGGATATGTACATCCATGATGCAAATCTCCAGTTTCATTATATCACTGAGATAGATACCCTACTGGATTAATAGGTAACTGTTGAGGCCACTGAAGTGCTTTAATCTCATTGTATTTTTAAGAGACCAGTTTGAGATGATTTGCGCTTTTCTGACATGGTGGTAAGGTAACCATCAGAACATACATGATCAGCAACAATACTCTGGCAGGATATGACATCTAAGCAATGTTCAGTTGGTTGGGGGCCCAACGTGTGTCAAAGAAACGTCATCTGCCATTACGCCAATGGTTCAGACCACTATCAATTGTCTGACTCATTGCCACAATGTGGGATGAATTCATGCTTTTTTCCCCTCACCCTTCCATTTGAAAGTTGATGCTCAATTTGTGATTTATCACACCACAATATATATTTTTTTTCCAATTTGTCATTATCTAGCATAGGAAAAAACTCTGGGCTGATTCATGTTCTTAGCTGACAGCAATGGTAGATGGTGTGGTATTCTGCTGCTGTAGCCCATCTACTTCTGTGCATTGGATTCTACATGCCTTGGTTGTTGTTGAGTGGCTATTTGAGATACTGCTGCCCTCTCTCATCTAAAAAAATGCTTTAATTTCATTTCACCAATGATGAGGCTCTCCTTGAACTTAAACAAGTTGTCTTCATCACATCTAGATGTCTAAATGCATTGAGTTCCTGTCGTGTGACTGATTGATTTATTACTTGTGTTAACCACCAGTTAAGTAGGTACATTTAATTACGTGGCGACTGATATATATACATGCACATTTGGAAATGTCTCCCTAATTCAGGCTATGATGGGTGCCACTTCTTTACTTGCAGGCTAATTTCTTTAGCTAGCACTCTCTGGGGTGTCTGTGTTGTAATAACGAATGAGGTGATTTGTTTCCTTCTCTCTTTCATTGGTGTGCTGCCTCTGCTGTCCCCAAAGGTTTGGGCCATACAGAGCCTGTAAGATGGAAGTCAGTATATTAATCAAGATGTTGACAAAATAAAGCAACCAACATTCTGCCAAATCCCAATGGTCTGCATCACTTCTCATCCCAAAATTCACAGCGCCACCGAGGTCACCCTTTTCTACGCAAATGTAAAGCACTGGTTCCTTTTTTAGCCGTATCATACATGACGACTTGCACTGCTTCCAAAGGACACACACTGTCACAAACACTCACTTCCCAAATCATGTCCTTGACTTTGACTCTCACCTAGCAACAACATTTGCAAGTGCAGTTAAAGCTCTGGGTGTAACTTAAATGTGCTGCACATAGAATGATTTGGAAACACAGTTCTTAAACATGCCTTATGGGCAGTTTTGGACTTCAGCTGAACTCATTCTGGTCTGCAGACAGCTAGAGAGTATGTTTCACAAGTCAAGCAAAACTCAGGTGTAAATACTAAGCAAAAATGAATCAAACTATTCCTTCTTAACTGTTCTCTAAACTCTTTGTTCTCCATTTTTCTCTGTAGCTGACAAGTTCCGCTGAAACTGTCTTCCTTTATCATTTCTTCCTGCTCTCCCTCTTTCTCCTTCCCACTTCCTCTCTCTGACTGTGACCCTTTTTTGTTGTTTGCTATGCTGCATTTTTCTTTTTCTTACTCTCTCCCAACCGCTCTCTTGTTCAAGGCTTTTTGTGAGGACCATTCCCCCCTGACATTTACAAATGAAATGAATGAAAACCATTGGTACGTGACTCCTCTACAGAGAGACGCTCCATTATACCTTGGTTTACTCAAAAAGAAGCTTCCTGTGATTGGCTAAAAGCCGGGATACAGCGCTGAAAACTGTTACCAAAGATAGAAGAAGATTCAAGGAAGTGGAATAATGGTGGGCTTAGAGAGAGAGCCTTACCCAATGTTTTTTAGCCCTTTGAAAATTGATTTATTCTTACCGATCCAACAGACCCCATGTATTCTCAAGCAATGGATGAAGGATGAAAGGTATCATTTGTCAGAAACCCACTGGTCCACTCAGGAGAGCAGGAATTGTTTGTGAACATGGATAAAAATCCTGTGTATACGCGCACAGTTATGTGTCATCTCAGTTGCTTTTTTACTTCAACTCTCCAACTCTTACATTGACAAATTGGGTAAAGTTTTTTGAGGGCAAGATATATGATTGTGCTTCTATGTTCCCTTCAATACTCTTTAAATCAAACTGTACTAGGCATGGGCCAGTAGGAGATTCTCAAGGTATAAATATGTCTGTACCTCACTGTTTGACAGTATTTAGACATTTTAAATAATATAACATATTACTATAATTAAAAGTAAAGAGGATAGTATAATTCTGGACCTAAAAAATCTCTTTGAACAGAATATTACAGTTTTAACATTTTGTTTATAGAATAACAAGCTGATGTAGACTGGATAATACTGCAAGGAAAGCAAACTTATGTTGTATGTTCAGAAATGTCCCCATTTCAGCAAACAATGTTTTTATTCTATGCTGACATTCAGATTAATGACTGTATGGACACCAAAATCTGATTTACACAAACAGAAGTCAAATATATTAGTCAAAAGCAGTCACTATTCTGGTGTCTGCTTTTTATTAAATATAAATTAGTTACATTTATTTGAGTAATTTTTTGAAAAAAAAAAAAAAAACTTTTAGAAATAGTTATACCTTTTATTTGAGTAAGATTATTATGAAGTATCGCTACTCGATATGCAAGTAACTTCACTGAATAAAGAATATACAAAGAACAACATGCAAATTTTCACTAGACACAGACACCTGCAGTTTTTGTTAAAGTTTCATGGATTTTATATTGAAAGAATTTTTTGTCTTATTTTTGCATTTAAAATTAAACAGAGGCACCCAGTTGTTGCTGAAGTAAGATTTATTAAATTTCCTCAAAACAATAACATTTACAGTACATTTTAATTATGCATTTAATGTGTTTCAGAGGTTTTCTCCTTAAACACAAAGTTGTCTATTTGAAGGATGCTATGCCAAAGGGATTTTGAAAACACTTCAAGCTGCTCCTGTAGATCTGTTACAGTTCTGTAAATTCCCAACATCTCGTTTTAGACATTTAAAATACACTTCGAGTCATAAAACCTCAAGTAATAAAAATTAATGAAGTTCTCAACACTCAAGAGTTTATGTTTTTGAACAATTCAGGGGAAGAATATCACTGGTTGGCTTGTTTAGAGAAGTATTATGAAGTTCTGAAAAAAATCTAATTAATGTAACTACTTTTTATGAACCTCAGACAGAAGCTTTTTTTGATTAAATCAGCTTTCCTGTGAACACAATCCCTTTTTATGAGATCAACAATAACTTTTTTCCATCCTGAGTCGTGCATTAAGCGTAACCAGGATCTCTAAGTTAGAAAAGCATCATAAAGCAACCAACAAAAAGAAAATGTTTGTAGGCTCTAAGCATGCAGATGTAAACATTGTGCATCAAGGGTAAATTAACACCAATTTTGCAGATGTTTCCACAAAGGGACCATCTAGGGACCAAAGAAACTTTTTTTTATTATTTCTTACATTTTGAAATTCTATTTGTTTTCTTTATTTGTAAGGTTCAGATTTTGATTGTTTTTTTTTATATCTTTCTTAATGTTTTACAAAGTAAACACTCAAATATACAGAAATAGTATTATAATAGTTTAATAAAGACACCATCTAAATGTTCTGCTGATTAAATTAAATGTAAAAAAACATATGAGTTTATCAACTTCTTTAAACTTCACCCGTTTAATTTTTTAAATCATATTTTGGAAAAAGAAAAAGTTACACATTTCATGAGACTAAAATATCTGACAGCTTATTCCCTCATGAGTTTTTGCTAAAGAGCCCAAACTGTTTCAACAAATGCTTGAAAATGATTATATAATCTTCTGACATCACTTGACCTAAAAACCAGAGAGCTTTATCAGTTATTTATTACCATTTATTTGTAAAGGACTATTTGATCCAACACATCACACAAAATAAATGGACATCTTGCATTTAGTAAGACGCTCTGCTGAGTGGAACAGTGTAAATCGTATGCTACTGCTAACTGCCGTCTAATGTTTTGATATGACTTGTTGATAATTTGGCTTGTAGCATATTCTCTTTACAGTTTCAGTTAATCATGTGCAGATGCAACTTAGACAAACAGAAGCTCCCGTGCTTCATAAACTAAGCTCTTTGCTTTGAGCAAATACCATAAATATTAATGTCTTGTGTAAGAACGCAGGCCTCTACCGCGTGGCTGTGAGCTTGAGCGAGAGATGAGCTCTGGCAGAAGGAGTTACATGAAACCGACAAAAACCTGCACATCAAGACCTGTATTTTAATTTAAGCATAAGGGGCAAAAACACTTATATTCCTAGGAAAAACCCGGATCAAATTCAAGAACTCTACAAAATCTCCCGTTTTGAATTCTATTTTATTCGTCAAATCCCCTGATTCTGCCTGTCTGTTCTGCATTGAGTAAATCATACACACTACTCATTCAGAGAAACTCCAAGTGAAACAATTGTGTCTTTTTTTGTCAATGTTTGCTATAAATGAGTGAATAAATATCCAATTGAATTGATGGGAGTGGTCAAGGTCACAGAAGACACAAGTTATTCAGGTCTGTATCGTCTTTTTTGCATGGGAATATGACCAAAAATATTAAAACAATCTCATTTTTCTTATATTACTAGAAAGCACAATATTTTTGTGTCGTATTTCCCATTCAAAGTGAGTGAAATGAAGCCTCACGTTTGTTTCTTTTTTGCTGTTCCTCACCTGTATCAAACTCAAAATATCGGGGTGTGCCGTGAATCACGATAAATACGCAGCGTTGTATGCCTAAGAGTTAAGATGTTAGAAAGGAAAATGTTCAACCTCAAAGGAAACGATATGAACAGCTCTGTTTTCTTTCATCTTGTTTCCCAGGGTGGCTGTTATGTTTCTCTCTGTTTTATCGACCTTGAAGCTTTGTAAATATCAGTTCAACACTAAAGAAAAAGTATTTTATCAAAGGGATATTTTCTATGACAAAAACATTTTTTTATGTTTAGCTTGTCACATTCACATCTCTCGATAAATTGATACAGAGGGTTTTATTTTTTTTTTTTTTACTTTGTGACAACAGTCATTGTGCTGCTAGCTTCGAAAAGAGTATCATCGCTTTTGCAGATTACATGAGGTTACTCACAATTTTCAACCCTTTAAATCACATGACAACAGCAGCAGGCATAAAAAATATTCCACTGGTAATCTAAGCGGGGAGATGAGGGAAGCTAATTTGGCCGAGAATAAAACAAGATGCCTTTGTGATGGAAGAAGCCTGAGCAGGTGTCAATCAAACACTCTGAGAGGCAGCTCTGAGTCCTGGGAGGGGTGTAATGGAGTTCAATGTGAAGACAAGGACGCTTTCCTCAGTAGACGTCAGAACTGTAATACACAGATCAGCGTGCTCAAATAAAACAAAATCAATTCGAACAACATCAGCGCGGCACTGGGAGGCCCCCCAACCCTTCAACCCCAATCCATCCAGGACCGTCCGGCCTTTCAGAACTCCACCCTGAAAGCTGTCCTGCCTGCATCCAACCCCGCCGTTTCACATCCAGCCTTACTTCCTCTCATCATAAATCTGGATAAATCCACAAACCACTGTCTAGCTTGCTCCATCTGTCTCCCTCACTCATGTACTGCTAGACAAAACCTCTCTGCAACCCTATCCTGCCTGCAGCCTGTCCTCCAGACTCAGTTTAAAAAGAATGAAAAAGGCTAAAAAAAAGTGGAAAAGCGTGCTCAAAGTACAATGTAAAGACAGCATGAAGATCCACTCATGTCAATGTCACAGCTGATATTCATCTCTGTAAAACAAACTTTCAGTGGCATTGTGAAACCTTTTTGAAACTTATACCAAATGGATTACAAAATGTACAATATCTGTCCAGTACTTTTATGCACGTACTCTCCCAAACTGCAGCCTAGTCTAACAAAATAGACTTTATAAAACATACACAGAATGCAATGTATGTAGAAAAGCTTGATTTTGGTTTTATTTAACCGGATCATTTTCTTCAATCTTTACTGCATCCTCTGCATATCTAGTGACAAACTGCAAACAAGAACAATTAACACTTTCTTTATTCAATAGCTTTCTCCTTGCCAATCTTCAGTAAGTAGAGGTGCACCAATTTATCCGCCGGCCGATTTATCGGTTCCGATTTCCTTAATTTTGGGAGATCGGTGATCGGCCAATACATTTGAAAACAATCTTATCCACTGATGTTATCTACCTCGCCAAAGGTCTAAAAATCAACGACTGTCCTCTTCTGCTCTCCCATGAAACAGGTTGGACTGATAGACTTGGCCCACTGGGTCATGTCTTCACATTTGCAGTTAACAACAGTCACCCCACTGTTGCCAACTCAGCAACTATCTTGCTATATTTATCAATATTCCAGACAAAAAAATTGGGATGGGCTAAAACCGGAATCAGCAGGTCAGGCTTTTTAAAGATTGGTAATCGGCAATAGGTCAGAAAACTGCAATTGGTGCACCCCTGACCATAAGGATAGATCTGTTGTATGCATGAATAATTCTCAGTGAATTATAAGTTCCTTGTTGAAACTTGACAAAATGTGAAAAATTTAATGGGGCATTAACACTTTTGGAAAGCACTGGAAATGTGAAGAAAACATAACTGTGACATTCTTAACATTTTCACAATATTTAACCAGTCAACCAAAATATGTACCGTAATGAAGAAAGTAATTCCTTTTCTACGTTGTCCTACTAAAATATACTAAATCATTGTAGGATTGATGAGTAAGAATTTTGGCGGCATAATCGGTTTCATAATCAGAAATTAAGCTTTGTCAAACTTTTAACTCCTTGAACACAGAAGACAGAAAAGCAGTGCTCTGCTTTGAAAGTGGCATGAGCATGTATGCTAGTTTACGCTCCCTCAGAGATAAAAGCTGCCCCAAAAGAACCCAGCCCAGCAGTCCAGACTGGGCTCATTACATCCGACCCACCCTTCCAAATACTACCACTAGGGTCCTGACCGCACAGTGGGTCGACGCCCAGCCACAGGGGCCCATGTGTTAGCATTCAACAGAGGGAAGAAAACAACACCAGTGGGCTCATATCATCATCCGCCTCAGAACTCTGAGGGCCTGACATCTCCTCACGGTGCTATTGTTTCGCCTGAGTGCTGCTCTCTTGCCCTTTTCTCTCCACTACAGCATGCGGGAAAGGGCTGCACTGTCAGAGGGTTGGGGCTTGTTTAGACAGCAGGGGACCCCGGCGGCACACAGTGGCAAACATCAACTATGATTGGTCAAGAGAGGCGAAAGAGAGCTTGACGGGAAACTAATCTGACTGATCCAGGCCCCTAGAGAATTATATCCCTTGTGTACAACACACCACATAACTGAGAGGGGAATAAAAATGCTTTACCTGTTGATGACCAGAAGAGGCCCGGAGGATCCAGACATAGGAAGAAAAAAAAAAAAAAAAAGAAGAAAGGAGACCATTACTTTGTTTGCTTTGTGTATTTTTGAAGAAATACATGCAACGCTTGACTGTAATAACACAAAAGACTTAAAGTGAATATTTTCTGTTGGATTAAGAGACATTTTGATGAAAGAAAAGCTGTGAAGCTTCATTCTTTGAAGCAGCTCTGTGAGTTTTTGTTTTCTTTTTAAGTCCCTGCGTACCAAGGTGTTTGATGTGGAGATGAGCGAGAAGCAGTTTCCTTGCACTTCAGACTGTTGAAATGTGTCACTTTTTCTGAATAAAACTAAATGTGAACAAAACAAGATTGGAATAAAGTCTAGTATTTTGAGTTGGACTGAAGTTGTACATGTCTGGACTAGATATTTTCACCTTTAAAAAACAGTATTTAATACAGTTATGTATTTTAGAGTAAAAAACATAACAGTGACCTTGGTTTGAACTGGCCACTGACAATGCAAAGCACAGTAAGAAAGGCATCCAATTTACTGTATGAGACTGCTGACATGTAATGATATATGCATGCACTTTCCATAGCTGCACTTTTAGTCACTCTATAAATCAGAAGGTCAGAGCAGCTCCTTTCTCAAGCTTAAGGTGGGAAGTAAAAAAAACACATGCAAACTTTAACTATATGGAATAAAAAATAAACTACGATGTTAATCTCAAAACTTCTGGGTGCTTTATTATTATTATCTATCAATGTGTATAAGCAGAAAATGGCCTGAGTTAAACGGCCTGTGTGTGATTGTAAGTGGAAGGTTGTTGTCTCTGACTAACTCCACTCCTGCAGGTCAAGTCTGATTACGATAATCACAGCAAGAGTCACTGATGAGCTGGATGTCCCAAATGACTTTCCCTATGGGCAAAAGAAAAAAAAAAAAACGGTTCATTCGGTATTTGTAGTTATGGCATTTTTTTAAATGTATGTGTGAATTATATAAAGTATTCACGCTATTTTGATTCTGTTGCTGTAACTCTTTCTGCATATTTTGTGCCGTAACAAGAAATTATGACGTTATTTTCTATATCTACCAGATATAAAAATTGCACCTTCGGTGAGTGTTTTGTTTTTTTTAATCAAGCGCTTTCACTCCTGCATGACACCTGCAAAGAGTTCAAGAGCCATCAGCATAATTGAAGAAAACAACTTTCTGACTGGAAATAAATTAATTTAGAATTTACTCATGTCAGAAAACATTTTGGTCATAATTTTAATAATAGTCAAAAAGCAATAAATTATTTACCGCGGCGGTTACACTCAAATAACAAAAATATAAACATTACATTATTCCCAAAATGGGAACTTCCAACACCATGTGAATGCAACCCAACTTGTCGGTAAACAGATACGAACTACTGTAGGTTGGGAGTTACGGAGGAAGACTATACACTGTCTTTGCTTTGTGTACCAAATGTTAAAGGAAAGCCAGGAGAAATTCAGCACAGGATTTAACAAGTCAAATTTTATCAGTCACCTAACACAGCCATGGCTTTGATGGAGTATTAAAGACGACGCCTGCGAAGCTAACGACGATAACACCAAGCCTTCAAGAAGCAATCAGGGTTCAAATCCACTGGCGTAGCTTTTGACTAAACAAGGGCTGAAACGATTAAATATCTCATAGTGGGAATAACAGGTGTACTTGTAAGACGGAGGCTATTTTTGGCTCATTAACTAGTTGGAGCCGCGTTTTATCAAGCCTAGCCGTCGATACTTTACTCATGTCTTCTTCTACTAATAATTTCCGCTGGGTTGTAGGCTGACTAAGCGTAATGCTGCCCCCCACTGGTAGCATTTACATAAGCTTCACCATGGAACCGGGGTTATAAAATTCCATAATATAAATGAATATACTTTGAATCTAACTTGTGCAAGAGCATTTTCTATTTTCCATTTTTTCCCCACTTAGCATTTATTTTAAATCCCCGATACATTTTATTGGCCTAAGTTTGTATTTATGTTTTACATGAATAAATAATAAACCTTATTTAAATGGATGTTTATTTGGTATATGATTTATGTTGATATATTTTGGCAAATGTTGTCTTAATAATAGTTTTTTATTTCAAAATAGCTAATCTTTTAAAGAGTCAACTCTGTTTGGTCTTGTTTAGAGTATTGCTGTCGACCTTATATTTTTGCTCACTAGCAAACGTACAAACGTATGTTATCAGCTACCAGTTATTATCTGTTATCGGCCTTTAGAATGAAAAATGTATTGGTTATCAGTTTCAAGAAAAAGCTATAGTGCATTTCTACTTTCAAATATTACATTTTTACAATATTCTTCTTATTCAGTTGATGTTTATAACTTTTATACCTTCTAAAAAAAGCACTGTCTTATAAAAATGTTTTTCCCATAGATAAGTAATTACCCCACTTTCAAACCTTTCAATCTCTCTGTTTTCTAAAAATGAACTACTTCCTTCCAATTTTCTCTGAGATAAACTATCCAAAAACATAAACAATATTGCTAAATGTTTTACCATCTTCATAAAAGCACTTAAAATTTCTGTCTGTGCTGTGCTCAATGAATTACCTACATTTGAAAGCAAATTTTTCATGCTGCAAAATCTCTTAATAATAAGATCAAACTGTATGAAAAGCTCTCCTCAAAATTTGTGACAATCAAGTGTCTGAAGACTCCTCTCCATAGATGCATTTAGCTGAAAAGTATTCCATCATCACTCTTAACTTTGCCTGCTGACCATGTAACACAGCAGCTGGAAATGTTCCTTCTGTTTAGATTTAAACAGGTTAAACATAAAACTTTAAGCAATTCATTGTTTTTTGTAATGTTTGTTTTTACAATTTACCTCTGTGGGGATTTCTGCTTCACAGATATTCCAGTTAATTTACGTTTATCTCACACTGTGTTTTCACAGGAAATGCAATTTTTCTAGATCATATTGATGCTCCTGCCAATCTGCCTCTTATCCCTGAGACGTTTAGTACTTGCTTACGACCTATCACTACGTTCCAGCAGCCAAGATGTTTATATGCAGTGTGAAATGGGTCTGCAGACCGAACACCACCTGTCAACACAAACAGCATGCCATCAACAAACACAAACTAAAAACTGTGTCTCACCATTAACATAGGCTACTTATGCAAAAGTGCTCGTCTTGCCTCAACCACGTTTGTACTGTAATGCTTCTGTTAGTTCCTCCTTCCCTTGTTTCTAACAAATAGAACCAATTTACCTCTCTTTACACATAATAAAATGAATGATGATGAAACTGGGATGAGCATTTGTGGGGGTTTTTTTTGCCTCTTGGAAGACAGGAGACCCATTGAATTTCATGAATAAATGAATGAATTGAAATTCATCTAATCATACCTCAGGAATCATACCTCAGGAATCCCCTTAGCAAACACCCCCACACTGTTAGACTTCAGAGGAAGCTCCGTCAGTACGTAGTTCCACAAACAAATTTAATCTTGCTGAACAAATGGAGCTGGGTTCACTATGGTAACAGCACGTAACACCTTCCTCCAATCTGTCTCTTTGTGCATGCTTCTTCATTAGGATTCATAGATCGGCAAAGAAAACAATTCTTTGTCTCTCATTTGGCACCATATGAATAATTGTTTTTTACACCAACACAAGATAAAAATATAAATCCTTTTTTTTCCTCTAAGCTAAATAATCTAGATTTTTCTTCTTTTGTAGAAATGACTGAATTCATCTGATCACGAAATAGCTCCAGGTTTAGCTGTTTCACAACACTGTTTTGTTTAAATTAATTAAGGTTAATTTTAGAAGAAACAAGTTGCACTGCGGTTTACTTATCCAAAGCCAAGGAATTTATTAACACTGAATATATATTAAAAAATAAACAAAAAAAAAACAGCATTTAAATGTAGAAGACTGAGGTGCACATTTGTATACTTATGCTTTTTTGACAGCATTACACAAGCAAGCTGTTTCAAAAATGAGTTTGGAGACCACAACATGCCCTAATTGATATGACCTTTAATTGCTCATCCAGTGCAGCAGAGAGAAGAGGAAGACATCAAGCTAGTCCACAGTGGCTTGGGCTAAAGAGGCGCTGTGTAGATTGGCCTATACTCCCAGGCCCCGTGGACATAATTAAACCTGAATAACAAAACACTTAGACAAGTGTTCTGCTCTCCTGAACAAGATCCAGAAAACATTCAGGACACCAACTCAGAGGTACTTTAGTTGGTCAGTGATTCAGAATGGCAGTTTGTGGAGCTTAAAAAATAAGTCCATGGATAAAATTTGGATCGCTGCTAATCTTTCAGAGAAGATGTTGAACTGAATCATTTCAGATTCAATGTTTTCTTTTCAAGGGGGGCTATTATGCAAAATTGACTTTTATGAGTTATTTTTTTTTATATCATGTAATAATGTGAAACACATACCCGGAGTGTTGCTTGGATTCTTTCGTGCATGTTTGAGAAATCCTTGAATCTACTATGGCAGTCATGTCTAAACGCTTGCTAACACAACACACCGCCTGTTTCCACAAAGCTCCTCCATGGAGCTCTACATTATTTCTACAAATGACCTTTGAACTTTGTGATGAGTTTAGTAAAGTTAGAAAGAAGTTAGGGACATTTGCTTTGACGTATAAATGGGGATAATCTTATGTTTTGGTTTGAAAACACTACCTACCAAAAACCAGCTTCAATCTTTTAAAATGTTCTCTAATGTGTAAAAGCCATTTTAAAAAAAAAAACTTTTCAAAATCAGAAAGTCACACCTCAAAGAAAAAGAAATCAGTACAAGTCAAGAAAAACCTGATCGACCAAAACAGAAGAATATGATGAAATTATTGTATTCTTCTTTCAAGGCACCTGAAGCATGCTTTTACTTTAGTTACAATAATCGTTGAAGAAAAAAACTAAGTCCACACACTGGAGTGTTATACTTAGGAACAAAGGACAATTAGCAGTTTGCATCATAGAGTAAAAGATCAGTGCATCTCTGAGACCATCCAGATAAATGAGAGTAGATTTTTTTTAAAACTTCACTCTTCACTGATGCATGAAAAAGTACAAACCCTAAGGAAAATATCCGCACGTTGTACTTTAAACTTTAAATAAATCATATTTGTTTTTTCTGTAACCGGCCACTGGGTTGATGAAACACTCGGCATAACGTCTGCACACTTTGTATGGAGAGCACAAGCTGGGCAACTGGACTTTCACATGGAATAAGACATCACTAATTTATACTGAAGACCAGAAGCTTTGAGTGAGTGCTCAGCTTGAAGTAAGCCAAAGGTTCAAGCTGTCCACTGGGGATGTGAAAACAGTATGTTTAACTACTATGTATTCAGACCGGCAAACTGCTGGTCACCACGTGATCCCCCTGGACAGGCTCACGGCTGGCCTTTTGCAGACCCCCATCATATCCACCTGCAGTCTACCTACACCCCAGAGAGCTCCCAACACAGAAGCCATATGAATGCAGGTGCTAGCCGTCCAGACGAGGCCCTCATTAGCTTTCCTGTGGCTCACCAGCTAGTGATTGCAGAGGCCTAAGCTGCCTTGCCTTGAGGGCGGGGACAAGTCCTGATTGAGAGCGTGCTTTATTACAGAGGCTTAGGTGGGGGCTTCAGGATTAACACATAAGTCTTCCACCTTCATGGGTGCGAAGAGCACTTGTAGTGCTCCATGCAGCTGGAGGCGGAGAGCAGCCCAGGGAGTGAAACAGCTTTTCTCACTTTGCATTGATAGACTGACCAGAGGCTTAACTCACACATCCTGGAGGTCGAGATGGATTTATGTTACTAACAGCAGTCAGCCTAAATCTCCAAAGGGCACACGGAAGTTTTTGAGATGGTAATTCAAGTTAATTAGTTTTAATAACTTAGGTTTCGCTGCATAAGCCTGGGTATTTATGCGACTCTAACATTTTCAGACATAGCTACGTGAAAGACCCTGCAGCGGCCTGTAATTGTTTCACAATTTCCACCACAGGGGAGAGCTGGTAAAAGGACTGGCAGCTTGTACCCTTTCCTCTCAGAGGTCTCTTACAAGTGGGCAAACCTTAAGCTAAACTGCCCTTCAAACTCATGCTCGAGTAGGAGCAATATGTGAGGAAAAATTGCGCCAGCTTTATGCAATACCTCATGAAATATTTCTTGACATTGCTGTTGCTACAGTCAGCAGTCAGCTCTTACCTTGAAGTGCATCTGAAATGCTACATCTACGGTATATGTGCATAGGACAATATTTGATTGTGTTAAAATACTTACTATAAGCCTCGAAGTAGAGACCCAGAAGAATAGAACTGGATTGTATTTGCATGCCTCTGTATTTACTAAATAAAAAAAATGCATTTCTAAATTAACTTTTAGTTTGCATTCATGACTGATGTTTATAGTTGACAAAAAGCCCCCACCTCTTCCTTTATATTTCCACAACCACTTTCCTCAGATGATTAAGTGATAAGAATGGAATTCAAAACAATAGTGGAACAAACAACTTTTCGCTGCTGAGCCTTTTGCATAATGATGATGCCTGAGGGCCAACCGATTCACTGAAATCTGCTCTCTGTGGGGAGAGGGAAACCTAAAATAGCACCCTCTGATTGTCACACAATTGGCTTAGACTGCACTGTGCAGCTGTGCTCCAAGCCTGTCTGTCTGTCATTTAACTGATTGCTGCATGACTGCCAACCTATCAGGTGCATCATCACTGAGATGCGGGCCTGCGAAAGCACGCCACAAAATTTATCCCCGGCTCCTTCCAGAAACACAGGGGTCAAAAAGCTGAGTGTGTACGGAGCACAGTGTGCTGCTGCATTAAACAGTTTCTCCAAATGTATTCCGGTTTTGATTATCATAATGCCACAATGGCAGAGTTCAAAGCATGGATTGTACAGCTGCAGATATGAACAGAGACAACTCCCACCCTTCTATTATAGGAGAGGAATAAAGGGAGTAAGAGAGAGAGGAGAACAGACAGTGAATTCCAGGGCAGTCCTTGTTAATTACTGGGGTAAAAGTGTGATAAAACACTCATCCACATCTGAGGACTATTACTTTCTACCAATACTTCCACCTTTGTTTTCAAGTTGCCAAATAATATGAACATGCATTACTCCCTGAAGCAACAATTTGTGTTTACCGTTCATATTTCAGGGTTGCTGTAAGCT
Organism: Poecilia latipinna; assembly: GCF_001443285.1. Taxonomy (NCBI): domain Eukaryota; kingdom Metazoa; phylum Chordata; class Actinopteri; order Cyprinodontiformes; family Poeciliidae; genus Poecilia; species Poecilia latipinna. The sequence goes on along the minus strand of NW_015112652.1, from coordinate 228,013 downwards.
AATCCACAGTACAGTGGGAGATTAGTCCATCCTCAGTTGTTTTAGTCAAAAAGCTTTGTCATTATTATGACGAGTCAGAATGCATTATGAATCAAACTGAAATTAATTTGCAGCCAAAATATGTTTCATTACTGAGCCGCCTCATCAGTTATGGCAATTTTTCAGCTTTGAGGAGGAATAATGAATATCACCTTGAAAAATGTTTTTATTTCCGCAGTGTTAAAGCTTGTAGAACATCAGTTACAAAAACAAAACCCAGCATCGAAGCCCGTCATATCTTAAATGTCCTCAATTGGTGGCAACTGCAAGTTGTTTTTTTTTTTTTTTTAAACAGCGCTCGGTGTGTGATAACATGCTGTATCTCAAAATATTAATTAGTCTAGTCTGTGTATCTGATTACCGACCCGCCTAAAGTGAGGGTGATAAAAATGGTGTGCGGTTTATCTGCCGTGCTCTCTGCTGAAAAGAAGTTACAGATAAAACCGGTATCATGAGGTTCATGGATGATGAATCATGTCCACAGTATTTTCTCTCCCTTCCGTAGTCAATAGGCCTGTAACGTGAGCACAGCACCGGGCTGTCCCTAGGCAGGCTGACTGAGCCCGCTAATGAAAACAGAGGAAAGGAAGGGAGAGGAAAAGAGATGGAGAGCTCTGTCTGAACAAGCACAGTAGGGATACCTTCAAGGTCATTTCCAAAGAAAAAAAAGAGGAGGGGTGAGTTAGATGTTGAGAGACGAGATGAGTGAAGTGACGAAGAGACAAGAAAATTGCAGCCAAAGAGAAAAAATAAGGAAACTTTTTTGCTGTACATACAGTACTTTGCAAAAAGTCTTTATCTACCAAAACTTTTTGACACTTTTTTCCTATTGCAACAAAACTGAATGTTTGTTATCAAGAATTTATATGGTGACCAACAAATATGAGCAGTTTGGTCTGACAGAGAGAGAGAGAGAAAAAACTATGTATCTTTTTATTCACTGTATAAACTTCTGGTTTTGAGTGTGTACATGCACGAGTGCGCTTCAGATTTTTTTTTTTTTTTTAAAAACAAGTAATATTTTACATGCAATATTTTTCAACATTTGTGGCTGTAACAGAGAAAATTTAATATTCTATGAGTATGTATACATTTGAAAGGTTCTGTAATGATTTGGCCTGACAAGGGCTGCAGAAGTCTAAATAATTCCCTAATATTTTCACAGTTCAGTTATCTTTTTAAGTGCCGAGGATAACATGGACTCTAAAGCTATAAAACAACACAGCAAGAATAAAACTGGCGGGGACTAGCCAGTGCAAATAAATAAATGGGCCATGTTTCACTTTTATGATTACTTTAACATTACTTTATCAATAACAAATAAGACATTTTTTGATAGCTCAGCATTCAAAGTAATAGGCAGTGGAGCAATCCACGGAGCCAGCTGGAAGCGTAGGAGCAAATGTGTAGCCGGAGAAGAAACGGTGCCTGTCATAAGGATATCAAAAAGCTGGACTATTCCAATAATGCCCAAGTGTGGACACACACTGAGGCATGACTTTACAGCAAACCTATTATCTACTTTTCTGTCATTTTGGCCTTTCCACTACAAACTTGGGAACACATTCAATTTCAGCACCGGAGCTGTCTGCCTCTCTGACCATCACACTCCGACTCTTTCTCACACCCGCACTGATTGGGTGTGTCCCCTCGGGGAGAAGATGGTGGTTTTAACGGCGCTTCACCCAACCTTAAAAAAACACTTAGCACCATAGATCCGGAGTCGACTTTTTCCCACTATTAAAGGTGTCAGTGCTGCTTGCCACTAATCAAAAACAGGCCTGAAAACAGAAATGCAGCGCCTCACAGAATATGTCACAAGAGATAGTTCTCCAAATGGGAAACTTTTCAAGGGAGAGGGGATACACCCAGGAATTTATGGTAAGACGAAAGTGTGTATGTGTGTTGGTGGGAGATCTTTGGGGTGCAAGATAACAATTCAGTTTCAGAGATATGTCAAATACGATGAGAAAGAGAGAGAGAGAGAGAGAGAGAGAAAAAATGTCCTGGATCTAAAAATCACAGATGGAAGTACTGCAACCTCCAGACTCTGATTCCAATCTCTTCGTTTACCGGAGTAAAAAGCACGAACCTTTCAGCTACAAAAAAAAAGCAAAAATCTGGGGGGTGTGGGTCCTGAACCCCGGAACTGTCTAAACAGGACCCTTTCTGCCTCTTGGTGGTACAAAGACAGGTTGTTCTGGTAAGACTCCTACAGTTTCTATGGTCACAAACGCAGCACAAGGGCATATGGAATACATGTCCACAAACATAAGCAATTACAAACACAACGCCCTTGTAGCTCTGTCTCATCATGTCGTTTAATACAAGGATCAGTAAGTGCTCGGATGGCAATCTCCAGTCAATCCATGACAGCTGGAAGCCAAGAGCCTTTCATTCCCTGTCTCAGCGGTCCTTTGTTTACAGGTGGTGTTGTTCCTCATCTCTTACCTTTCGATAGCCCAACATCTCACTCGATCAGGCTTTTGTCAAAAGAGGCCGGTGTGTTCAGAATCACACTCACAGATGGGAATTAGGCAAAGGCTGTTACACTGACGAAAACGAAAGACTCTTGGGCCTCTTACTCCATCCGATCAATATGCAGGATAAGACCAGCCAACATCAAGAGGCAAATGGGAACGAAGCAATAAACAAAAGTTGCAAGCGTTATTGCAAAGGTACCTCCAAGTAGCTACGGTTGGCTGCAAATATATATGGTTAGTTCAGAAGTATATCAAATAATTATGCTAGCCAGCGCACATGCATAAGCAGATCGATGCACTCTATGCTTCCATAGTCAAGCCTTTTTCTTTTAAATGGACAATGTACTGCAGTTTGCACACTGTTGTATCTGCATAGCTACATGCTTGCCTTTGGTTCTTAAAGGTGTTGCTACTTTAGGTAATGCAAGCATCCCTCCAGACTATGCACACTCATAACCTGACTCAATAAAAATCTGTTTCTTGGTTTCTCAGCTGGTGTGGCCAATTAGTGTGAAATTTAGTGACAGAACTGTGGAGGAGATGGGACAGTCCTTGTGTAATTATTGATCTAAGTTTACTTGCCTGCTTGGCTACATGTGGGGAGAGGAGGACACAGTACAGGGTTGTTCTCCTACAGTGTCTAATTAATCGTGACATAATCTGATACTATAGCTTAAAGTTGTTGAGGATTTGTGATACCCCCACTGGTGCGTAGACTTCCGAGTGCTGCTCGTTGCACCGTAATTGCAAAGCTTTTTCTTGGTGCCACAATTAGAGTGGAACCCAGTATTATTATATCCTCTATTATAATCTCTTCCAGACCCTATTTATCCCTGCTCTAGTTTGGTCTCTTTTCTTTTGACACTGCCAGTCTGCACAGCACAGAGACACTAATCCTTGTAGGTTTTTAACAAAGACCCTAACAGTGTCATGCCTTTTGGCATATACTCATGCCCATCAGTGTCAGACAAATTGTAGCACTTTGTTCAACTTTGTTGCTTTAAAGAACAATACAGATGAGTTGGATTGGATTGTAGGGACGATGATGATTCTGGAGGAGCTGTAGATGTCCAAAATTATTACAATTAGAGATCTGTTATTGATAAAAAAAAAAGCAAACAAGAGAAGTCATGTCAGTAGTTTAACAAGTATAGAATAATTAGTTTTTTTGTAACATGTTTTTGTAACATGGTGGTGGCAGTATTATGCTATGGGGATGATTATGTTTTAGTTAGGGCTGGAATACTTGTCAGAGTATGTGGTAATATCAGTGGAACTAAACATGGTGCAACCACAGAAGAAAACCAGGAAAATGTTCCTAATCATACAACCAGAGCTACAACGAACTGGTTTAGGTCAAAGTATACTCAAATTTTAAAATAAATTAAGTCTGAGCCATATATCCAATTAGATTTTGTGGCAAGACTTATAAATGGATGTACAAATATCCATTTATTCTGACTAACTTTAGGCAATATTGCAAAAAATAATGGACAAATATTTCCATCTCTGAGTGTGCAAATCTGGTAGTTACATAAGCCAAAAGATCTGTAGCTGAAATTGCAGTAAAATGTTGGTTCTACAAAGTATTGACTGTCGGGGCCAAATACACCACACAAAATCCCATTAAAAACATTTACATTTGTAATTGTATTGCAACAAAATGTGAAGAACTTCAAGAAATATAAATACTTTTGCAAGGCACTTTGAATTTCAGGCGTTTTTACTTATTTTTCCCATTATCCTATTCAGTAAGCCTGACTGACTACCCATTCATTGATCTGATTTTTTTAGATTCTGGTGGGGGAAAGGAACACAAGAGGAACTACATAGAAAAGCTGTTTATAAAGCACATAGAAGGAACTTCATCTCATAATGAACTTTGTGGGTCAGACAAAGAAATACTGTGGGAAAAGCTGGTATAGCATCTGACTCTTGATATAGCATCTGACTCTTGGATCTGAGGTGCGTCTCCGAAGAAATTGTTAACCAGCATCTTTCCTTCGTCGACCTCTCTCTGGGATTACTTCTAACCAGTCACTCCCTGTAGGTTCCTCTGCAGTGCTTCAGCCAGAAAGACAATAATATTTATCAGAAGAACAGAGGGGCTGCACAGAAAAAAGGGAGAGACAATTTAAGTAGTGTCTTTGATAAAGCAGTGTTTTTGAAGCACAGCCCGTTTAACTTCAACAGGACAAGAGGAAATAAGGATGGGAAAGCGTGTCTTGCTAAGGTGCTCCACATCAATACACACCACAGGTACCTGGATGCCTCCCAAACAGAGGAGAGACTTTAAAACCGCCTCTCCTCCCTTTAAACTTGCACTCTTTGATCCTCTCCCTCTTCAATGTAGAGATTGTTACTGCCTGCACCACTGAGAGTTCAAGCACCCCACAACCTCCACCATTTTCACCCAGCTTAGTTTCTGCAATGTCTGCTTCTCTAGGTAAACTTTGGAAAAAGGGCAGGACAACTATTCCTGGGTAGCAGCCATTTTAAACAAGGTATTGGGCTGTAAGATGGCTGGAATAATGTGAATTAGCAAATAAGTATGTTGGTGACTTTATGGTACCGTTTACTGACTAAATTACCGCTTTTCCACCCTTTACCTACTTTCATTCCTTTGTATTGATTTTAAGTTTCTGTCCTGGTTTGTAGGGTGAAGAGGAGGCATGGCTGGCATTTAGTGTACCTCCTTTGGCTTTGGCCAAGTAACAGAGGTACAGCAGCAGAGACTCAAGACACCAATGTGACCCAGTAGATATCCCTACTAACAAATCCAGTCTCTCTTAGGCTTCAAAACAAATTATTCCCTGTCATATTCTTAATCTTTACTTTTTCTTTTGTTCATTTAAGTTTGCTTGATAAACAAGAATCTAAGCATACAGACTTGTATGTGCCTTCACTCAGCTTTTGGGGTGTTTTTAAGTTTCCCAGCACATTTATTATGATAGTCACTCAGAGCTGGTTTAATAAGATTTTTACTCCTAAAGAGATATTTTTATATCATCCACCCTGTCCGCACTAATCTTCTGCTGTGTTTGCTCTCTCTTCCCCATCCACATGTAAGCTACGTTTTTACTGGCTAAAACTGACACAAAAAAAAGCTTCCATGCAGACTGGATAACCCAAAGATCCTTACAAACTGACAGAGATGCCCAATTTGTGTGTTACCACTACAGTTTTCAGGGTTACAAATGTTAAGAAGAATGAAGTTGGATTTTTGTTTTCCCTACCCATCTCACTTTGTCCTGATGGACAATATGTTCATTAAGCTTTAAAATGTGTAGAAAAACCAGATGTTTACATAAGTGTATGTAAAGACACTGATATAAAATCAGGCTTACGCCTTGTTAAGTCTGATGTTTTTCTTTCTTCAATGCATACACCAACATTTCTACTATTGAAATAATTTGGGAAGGAATTGATGACATCTTAGCCTCTTTAAGTTTATTTACCACATTTCAGATATATTAATTCCTTGCATGACATGATGGAGAAATAATAAAAAAAAAAATCAAAAAGAGAAGTGCGAGCCATTTGGCTCATCATTCCAAACACTATGGGATGTCCAGCCATCATACCCAGAGATGCTCACTTATATTAGTGAATATTAATACTTTTGGTAAAGCATTTAAAGTCAGGCAGTGAAGTGAGAAAAAACAGTATAGAGTATATAAACATCTGTTTATTTTTGAGCTTGCATTTGAGCTGCAACCCAATCTATGTTGAATAGGAGGAGCAAACTGAAGGGTGGATGGATGTTTATGCTAAGGTGGTTAATTGTAGCAGTGCTGATGTTTGTTTGGAACAGCTTAAATAATATAATTGATTTTGAAAATGTGTAGTATAAAAAGTTTAGTTTCAGAGGAGTTGATTATATTCTGCTGCCAGAAAATTCAGAAAACGTTCTGAGGAGTAAGAATGCAGATTTTGCACACATGACATGTTTCAACTCTTCTGTTTATTTGGATATAATTATTTAGTCACTCTTCACTTCAAACTCCCTTCCTGTGGCTGTGAGATACATTTTTTAAGAAGTGTGGGAGTCATTTCAATAAAAAGGGAAACAGTCAGAAAGAACAAACTAACAAAAAGCTTTGAGACTTTTTGAGAAATGCTTGTTATATGAATGTTTTTTTGTTTTGTTTTTTTGCGGGGACTAAGCAGGGATGCTCTTTTTATTTACAGCTAAATGTCTCACATTTTGCATTTGTTCCAGTACGAACAGATTCATTGTCTCTTTTGTCACTATTTCATGTGATTACTTTAGAGCTCAGTGGCATGTTTACAGGATTTTTTTTTTTTTTTTTTTTTTTTTGGGCAAAATAGTTTGTTTTGTGAATGCCAATGTTATTGTATTTTGCTGCCGTTACAGTTTGTGTGAAATTGCTACCCTTGGACATTGTGATGGATTTTCCTTCTAACAGATTTGCTAGTAGTTCGATGAAGGCTTTTGGCTTGCCTTTCATGGATAGTTTGGTTCTATTAAATGTTCAGCAGCAGAAAAGACAATCCTTGGCAGCAGTCTGTCGTCTAACAACCACTATAAAGTGGACACAGTGGAGTGGTTTCACCATTCTCAGCCAACTGGAGGTGGGCGACAGATAGGGCTCTCCCTTCCCATGAGAACAGAAACTGTTAACACAGCAATGGCTTCGGCATTGCTGAGTGGCACAAACGCAGGGAGGGGCCGCGTAGAGCGAGGACTCACCTCTCTCTACCCTCCAGTTTCGCTCATCGAGCAAAAAAGCTTTCTCTTGTCTCATGGTCTTGTGTAATGTGCGTCAAGATCCCTGGAATTCAATTATTGATCCTTTTTAGCCGTGCCTGTAATCTTCCTGTTCCGGTCATATGCTTTGGGTGCCAGCCAGTGTCACACACTTTTCCCAAAAGGATTTCTTTTATTACCAGCCACTGAGAGAAAAAAACGTTGCCAGTTATAGAACAGATCTGGATCCATTCAGCCTGCCATTTGCCTAAACCTAATTACATTACATTAGGGGGAATGCCTCCATAAACTGTGGAGGTATAACAGTGTACTCTCTAATGACTGTTCAATTAAACAGAGAACACCACGAGGCATAGAGGGCCCAAAAAAGGTAAGCTGCAATATTTTAAATTTACAGTCTCTTCATGAAGGCCAGCAAAAAGTAATTAACTGACAATTCATGTCTGGAATGAGACGACATCATGGGGGGAAATAAAACCATCCTTAAGAAATCTCAAACCTGTAGTAACAGCCAAAAATAAAACTGCAGTTGTTATTCTAGTGCAACTAAAACACTGCTGGTGCTGGTCATTTCATTTGACATCCCTACCTTTTGTGGTTTTGTTGTGCAAAAGGGAGCAGTCAGCCACAGGACATTTTGTACCAAACATGTAAATGTACCTCATTTGACGTCTCATACTTTGACAACTTGAGACTTAAAGTGGTTATCTGTATTCCACGCTGTAAGAGAATGCTGCTATACGACTCAAATAAATGATTTCCAACAGCAGAAAGACTCTTTAGAAAGACTCTTTAGGGTTATTTTGGCTCTAATCAGGAGACATAATCTGTCATATTTTGTTAGTCTGACCCAAATAGGGATTAGCTAGAAAGTGAAAGGAAAAGGACAAGGTTTCAGGAAAACAACACATGTGTGAACTGACATATATGGGTTAGCTTAACATTTTCATGACAAATTTTCTTCATTAATCATGAAATACTAAACTATAAAGAAATACTACTGGTTGGTCTTGGGATAAAATGGCAAATGTGGGGCTACATATTGGACTAAAATACTTCACGGCTTATATGGTTGGTCCCAGTACATGAAGCGTTTTTATTGTTTCTAATGGTCACAGATATCGTGTTTGTTTTGGGATGAAGAGTTTAAAAATGACCATTTCTGTGTAGTTTTTGCTGCAGTATCATTTTCTAATTTTTTTTAGATCAGCTGACCAATCTCCAGTCACAGTAGGTGTCTGATCCAAAGAATCCATGACACCCTTGGTTAGCTATTATATATAATATTATATTATATAAATATGCAATAATGACGTAGCATTAACTCAAAACTACGTGTCTTCATTCCCAATAGACACGCAAAGCAGATACGATATGTTGGTGTTGGTGTTAATCAGTTTATTTGTCTCATTGGCTGATTAATGCCGTTCAAGTCATTTTATCAAGTGTCATAATTCTAGATACATTATGCATTTGATTTCTTAGAGCTGATAAGTTTTGCAAAATCTCAACGTTAATGCATTGCTTTTCATTAAGGTTGTGTGAACTTTTGATAAGTGACTTGATGCATCAAAAAAAAAAAAAACTTGGGAGAAGTTAGTGAGGAGAAGCAGAGGGGAGGGGTGTGTGGGCAATGTCATCACCTCTGACAAACATGCAGTTGTGTTTAATTATCAAGTGTTTACTTTGCTGCCCCACACGTCAATCGCACAGACCCCCAACAACCTGACACAGTGGGAACGCATGCTATTAACAAGAGTCAACAGAGCAATGATCTGTTGCTGGTGTTCCTGTCTTGCGTTGGGCAAGGATCTGTACCCCCACCACTTCGCTCCACCTGCCTCTCCAGTCTGCCGAAGTTAATTTATCTGGGTGATAAGCAGGTGGACAAGAAGGGGGGGGGAGGCCCTCAGACTGAGCAGCGCTGTCAGACCTGGCAGACTGAGTGACAATACTAATAGCCAGGTCCCATTAACCTCACCACACGCTTCACCTTTATCTACCACACAAAAGACTGTTTGTTTGCTTGTCCGATGATAATATTTACCTCGTGATTTGGCGGCTGCAGACATGACAAATATATTTGTGCATTTTGAGGAGCCAATGTGACTCAGGTGAAACGGAGGCAGCGCTCTCTGCAGCTGCGGTCTTTGATAGAAGGTAAAGTTCTTTGCCTAATCTGCAACTAAGAATGTTCTTGTTTCTCTTTACGCACTTTTAAATGAACAGGGTGCTGGTCTGCTATTATTCTATCATGCTCCTGGCTTACCACCATGCAGTGCAGTTCGGCTCCATAAAATACAATGCATGTGCACATTGCACTGGTGCATTTGGGCAGTTTATTCTCATCTTGGGGCCGCGGTCTTATAATGAAGAAGTTGGGTCTGAGCGCATCGGCAAGTCCTGTGGAGAGCTCAGGGCTCTTGCGCCAGGCAAAAGACTAAGAGATATTGCTTTAATTGGAGAGTTACTGATCCTGCAAGGCATTTGGGTGCCAGACGTTAGCGCCAATGCTTCTAGCTGTATTCTGCTGCGCAATCACAAAAATGATATTGGGGGGACAGCAGGTGATCCATAAAAGCTGTGTTTTAAAGCCTTGTTAATTATTCTTTCAGAAGTCTAATGAACAATGGGGATAAAACCGTGTGTGGGGCAAATCTATTTGTGTAAGAGGAGGAGCCTGCTTGATTTCTGATGCAGTCAGAGATTTTACCTCTGTCAGCATCAGTATCATTATTAGATTTGTACATATAGGCTCCCTGCTTTGATCTCTGAAACATAGCTGACAGGTTTGATCGTTAGTTGGACGTTCTCTCAGATAAGAAGTTCAGATGAAGATCAAGCCATTTAAAAAAAACTAAAAAGCCCCTCCTTCAGCTCTGAGGTTTTAAACTTTTTGAAGATAATGAAAATAATCCGGTCATTGTCAGTTTGTAAAAATATTTAAATCTCACCCAAGGTGAAAGAAAACATATACAACACTTTCATCTCTAAATAAAGATGAAGCAAAATGAAGAAGCTGTGTGAGAAATGATGTACATCTGGTTGTTGAGTGGCTTGTAGAGCCACATTTAGCAGCAATAACGTGAAGAAGCTGGTTGATGGGTAACTTAATCAACCTCTCTCACTCTTAAATTTTGTAATCTTTCTTTACTCAACATTGTTTTTGCATAACAGGACTTGTAGATATGAATTTTTGCACAGGGATCCAAATGTGTTGACGTCAGGACTTTGACTGAGCCACCTTGTTCGAATGCAACTTCCTAAACCTACAGAGTGCTGGGTATTATTTTTTTAGAAGGGAATGTATCCATTTTAAGTCAAATCACACTTATGCAGTATTTTTTAGTTTTTATCTTACCAACATGGATTTTAACTTTCACAATACTAAATAAGGCCTGTAGATTCTGAGATGGAGTCCTTGGGTTTTTGTAACTTCTCTGAACATTGAACAGTCTATCCTTTGCTCTTGAATAATTGCAAATGGTGAATACGTCTTTCCATCGCATTGTTGTTCAAACTGTTTTGGAAATTATCTTCCAATCCTTTTCAGGATTACAGGCAGCAGCAGTTCCCTCTCTGAAGAAATCTTTGATATTGTTCTGCCTTGGAAATGCGTTAAGAAAAACCCTGAATTCCCCAGAGCAGCAATCAGCCAAACTGCTACTTTTACAAAGATGGTAACACTTGCTGATGAAGTAATCAAGTGAATTTGAGGTATACTGTAGTATTTGATGGGTGCTACTTTTCCTGTTAAATCCTACAGAAGCAGAAATTGTAAGCTTAGTATTCACAAAAAGCTGTTTGATTCATGTTGTTTATTAAATACTAGAATCTATTTGTAGTTTTCCAGATTACATCCCTTTTAATTTTGTTACACTTTTTATGTCATGAATAGTGAAAATCTAAAACAGGGTGTTCTTTTTTTCTTTTCGATCTCATCGTTCATAATCGTGCTTTTTCTGCAAAATAAAGCAGATGCAGAACATTTTATAGTTTGGCACAGAAGCTGCACATGCATAGATTAACTCCTATTTGATTAAGCAGCTGTTGTCTCAGTATGAAGCTGTGCAGCACATCCCTGACGTAGACCAGGATCTATGCTTCGAGAATTTTGTTTCAGTGTAGTTTTCCATATTTCCTTGTGTGGAACAGACATTGTATTCTGTCTTTGGCTGGAGAAGGCTTAATACATCGCAGGCCTGCCAGCTCTATCGCTCTGTAAGAGATATGAGAAGAAGGAGATTAGCTCAGCTACCCATCCATGACCTTGATATTACGATGAAGACTGATAAGAGCTTTCTTCCTCCACCTGCTCAAAGCCTGCAAGGCTGTTTAAACAGCCGGCCAGGCAGTCATCATCCATTTTAAGCAAATGTCTTCTCCCGGAGTTCAATTTTTTAGCTATTCTTTTCACTATCCACAGTCAATTAATGATGTCATATGCTAGCGGTATAAAACAAATGCATGCCATGTACTGGAGCCTTGAGAGACAGATAATTATGGAAAGCAGAAGAGAGCTTTGGAAAATTGATGTACAATTGGAAGTCTTTTAGATTGAAACAAAAAAATTCCACTTACACAAATTTCCTTTTTAAAAGTTTTGGCAAAAATTACCGCACCGTTTCCTAAGAAGTTTGACTGTTTTAGCTCGTTGTGACAAATTAATTCCTTGCTAACAATGAGATGAGATTACTTTAGAGCACAGTATGCTTTACAGAAACAGATCTGAACCCAAAAAGACCACAAAGCAGCTGTTTAAAATAATGAGCAGGCCTAAAGTAATCTGAGCTTCATCCTCACCTAACAAAGAGATTAGAAAGAAATGTGGAGCTCAAGTGCCCCGCATTTGCTGACTGTGCAGCCAGAGTTTAGTTAAGTTGTTGCTTCCGTAAGCAGCGAAAAACTTTGTGTTTTCCTCCTAAACCAAATCCACTAAGATGCTTTATGAGTCTGAGGGAATGCCACCGATTCCTTCTAGTTAAGAGGACAATGCAATCATAAGATATATTAACCAATGTTTCCATTTTAAAGCTTTCAAATTGCATCAAATGCAAAGTTGTTTCAAATAAATCCATGACAGGCATTAATTTTCTGGAGATATAATACTTGAACATGTTTTTACATTACAAACCGGTCATGTAAAATAGGAAATTATGCTAATGAGAGAAGCTTTATTGAAAATTAAGCCATTTTAAAATACAACAGGGGAGAACTAAACATGTTCAGGTCCAAATGTCCACTTATACATGCATATGAACATCTGTATATTTGAAAACAAGTAATCTGTATAAAATATGATGAATGAATGTGAACTAGCTCATGTTGTGACAATGAACTTAGTGGTAATAAGGAGATGCATGAAATATTTAATCACTATTTAAACTTTAGGTTTCTTGAAAGACTAAATTATTTTATGTAACCTTTTCATACTCAAAAATAAAGTTTTCACACATAAGTAGCAACCAAAACTCTGTTGCATTATTTCTTTCCCACATAAAAGCAGCCAAAAGTAGAATTCCCTCTCTAACTGTTAGATTGTTTTAACTTTAAATAAAAAAGAAAAACATATTATCTGACACATAACTCTTTGTAAAATACTTGAATAAGAAAAGGTAAATTTCCATCTTTACATTTGCTGCAGATGCAATCATGGCCATTAACTTTGCACTTTACCAGACATTTGCTGTCATATAATAAGCTTGTTTTTCTGAGGCATTCATTTCTGTCTTGTACTGGACCTGTACAAAACAAAGTAATGGATCCTCTCCTTTTCAAATGTAGATTTGGTATTTATGATTGAATATCAGCCTCATCCAATTATCCACAGTCCATGACTGCTCTTCTTCGCTCCATTGTAAGCTTGTTTTCTTCTGTTGAGTTGGAAATATGGCTTATGTTTGGCTGTTTTAGGTTCAAAGCACATTTCCTTTGACAGATTTCTAATATTTCTTACACAAACATTGGCTCCTCTTTCTGCCCTTTTGTTGTATATTTCCTTTGTTGTGTGTTTCCTTTCTAGGCATACCGCTTTTAGTTTTCTGTCCTGTCAATTTGACATCTTCCTTGGTCTACCTGTATGTTTTCTTTTAACAAGTTCCCGTTTTGTTTGTACTCTCTCTAAATTTAACACTCAGCTGACTGGGAACCGCCACACTTCTTGTTAAGTAAGTTCTCAAAGGAATCTAATAATCCTTTCCAGTGTTTTAACTGACAGCTTTCTTGTCGACGCTTGTTTTTTGTCAATCAGGTTGGTGCAAAAGCTTGTTAGTGTCGGCAAGCTTTAAGTACAGAAAATTGTCTCTTCTTCTAATTTTTGCAAACCTTCAACATAAATCTCAACAACTTTGCCCAACTTCGTCAGGTCCGATTCCAGACTACTAAACTGTAAAATAGTCATTTTGCTGCACATGTAAGATTTGTAATTTTTTTTTTTTCCACAAGTAAAGAAGCTGAATGATTGCACTCCGAGTGTAGTAACTCCCATAACTCCTGCCCCGAGGTTGATTCTCTGTGTTTTTTATGAGCCAAGAGCTCAGTTGGCAGTGACTTTATGTAACCGCAGCAGTTGTTTCTAAAATGACTCTGGCTTATCCAGATGTTGCTTTGCATACTTGACACATTTGTGATGAGGTGTTGATTCTCCCATGTGGTGCCTTTGTGTAGAAGCAACACAGCAGAATAATGTTTTATCTGAAGCTTCACCTTCTAAACCTTGATTTCCACACTACCTGTTAACTGGCATGTGTTTATTGATGAGTCAGATTAATCAGAAACTGTAAGCGCTTTTATGGCCAGCGTTTTTTTGACTGGTGTCTTGAATCTGTCATTCTTCTCCTCAAGAAACAATAGAGGAAAAGGTTCATTTTGCATGCAGCATACGCCGCAATTAAGATCAAATTCAAAGTAATACAGCAACAATGGGAAAGGGTATTTTTGCATATTTCCTTTCACCAACACCACATGCTTCCTCAAGAGGAAGGAGTGCCGGAAAGTCGACTCGATGCATTTGGCATTCCTTGGATAAATCTTCTACAGCTGACTTTGACTGAACCCAGTGGGTGCACACACCAGCACAAACGTTCTTCAGGCTCATTCAGAAAATAACAACTGTTCAAAAATGTTTTACCCATATAACTTAACAAAAACAGTCGTGATCTGTGTGGTGCTGGTTTTTGGAGAAACTCCAAACGGAGCACTGAAGACAGATGAGAATCGAGCAAATTCTCATCCAGGCTAGATCATTGCTTTGTTAATTGCAGCTGCAGCTCATTCAAAAAGCTGCTGCCAGAGTCCTGACCAACACCAGGAACATGGATTATATCACACCAGTTCTTAAATGGATCCACTGGCTTCCTGTTTGTTAAATAATACTTTTAAATAACCTGTTATTCATCTAAGCAACACTAAATCTTCTTAGGCTAAAATACATTCTGAGTTTTTTTATCAACTATGAATCAGATAGACTCATATAATTAGAGAGTTTCTTACTTTGTTCTCGTGATCAGAAATAAACAAGGAGAGATAACATTTAACTTTTATCCTCCTCAACCCGGCAACAAACTCCCTGAAAACCTGAGATACGTTGAGGCTGTTGGCTCCTTTAAATCTGTACTGAAAATATTTTAATTTGCTGCACCTTTTGGTCAAAGAGTCTAATGAACTGTTTGTTTGATCGCTGAAGCGTGAAAATAAAGATTAGAATTGGATCTACACCAAAATGTTCATTTTAACGCGTTTCTTCTTAAACAATCCTTTTAGGTGTTTGACATACCAAGCTCTCTTTTAATCTCATCGCTAATACTTAGATGTCTTTGCACTTTGTATTGCTGCTGAAAATGTGCTACATAAATAACCTTTAAATAAATTACCTTGTAAAGGATTGACTTGTGTATGATTAGTGATTAAATGAACTTGATATAAAGTAAATGTGTCTCGTAAAAATGTCTTTTGGGGCGTGTTTGCTGTGAATTGGTACATTATGAATAAACAGAGTTGAAACCAAAAAATAGCTTTTTTTCACAGTTGAAAAACTTATGCAAGATCATTATTTTATTATTTTAGTTTTTGAATACTGCATGCATTACTGACCCACTAATGTAAGCATACGGACCCAACCTACTCTATGGCCTAATTCTTGACAGTAGTAATTCCTCGCTCTTGTAAAGCCTCTGCTCTTAGAAATAGTGTTTCCACATGTCTCCACTGCTATGACACTACATGTCTTTTTAGTACTCATTGGTTATTCAGCTTGGATTCCATGTCTACAGCTTACTCATTACTGAGTCTAACTAAAAGCACCTGCAATTTTCCACACTGGGCTGGTATGTCACAGAGGAAATGCTGAGAGAGCAAACCTTTCTTTTACTAGAAAGCACCGAGAGTATTAAAGAGATGGCATTAGGACATGATGAATAAAAAAAATGTCTCTCTTATATTGGGACAAGGAGCTGATGGGATTTTTATGCTAGACTGAACCTCTGATGCATTCTGCAGGCAACAACTGCTCAGAACATATTTGTTTGTTACTAATGTAGCGGATAGCTAATAGATGCTACCGTGCTTTAAAATAGAGAAAATGTAATGAATTTTGACAAGATTCTTTTCTCTTTTTTTTTCTAGCAGAAGGATACATTATCTTGAGGGGGAAAAACATATTCAAGTATTTGTTTAAAGAATGATAAACAAATTACAGAAAGCACAGTGCGTGACTGTCCACTCAGTTTCTTTTCTGAATCTAATTTGCTTTCAAGTCAAGAGGAGTTTGCTAAAGTTCAGCATATTTTTTTTTTGTTAACGTATGATTATAATCACTTTATTGTGTTTGCTTAATGAGAAGATATGAGTTCAAAGTTTTAAAACAGAAATAGAAGATCTTAAAGCATTCATAATTCAAGATTGAAATAGTCAAAGAACAGCATATCCTGTCCTTAACTTGGCCTGGTTATTTAAATCTCTTTTCATAAGTCTGCAGAATGCTGTCTGACCATTAAATGAACTAATCTTTTTTTTTTCTTTTAAGACTGGAGGCTCAAAGAAATTGTAGGCTTAAATGCATAAAAGGCTAGAGAGAGAAAAAGACGTAGCTTGCAGGGAAACAACAGAGAGGTGCAGACGGAAAGCAGGAAGTGATGGAGACAGCGTTGTGCCAAAGTTAAGCGCTGATCCATCCCGAAACAGATGCATTTGATCACAGCAAATCTCAGGCTCAGAGCATAAATACATAATAAACAAAAATTAATAGAGGCAAGCTCCGTGCATGTGTTTCATCAGCCTGTAAGTTGCCACAACAGTGACTGGAGCAGAAGCATCCATGTGGATGCTGCTTAGAGTACAGACTCGTTAACATATCTCTGCCTCGCAAAGACGTACATGGACGGAATACATTTCACCCACATTTAATTAAAAAAAAACAATTCAAGTTTATGTAGGAGGAATTAATAAATAACAAGAAATGATACAAGGAAAAATGTTTCTGCCAGACATGATGTTTAAGCCAAATTGGATCAATATCTCTGAACCACTGTTACCATGTAGTGCAAAGCAATTACTGTAATGTACAGGCTACAGGCTAGATACAGAATACAGCGTCTCACATTAGAACAGTGATGAAGAAGGAAACGCAGCCGAGGCATTCCAGTCGTTTGACAATCCGGTGTCTGTAAAGACACGTGTATTGTTCAGCAGCTTAAAGCTAATTCAGTAAGTGGCTGGAGTGCTGGAGAGGCAAAGAGAATGACTCTGAGCTTACATCTGAATTCTATGGCATGCAATTAAACCGCCATTTTCTCCCAATAGTCCAGTAGAAAACACAGGGAAGTCAAGGATGATGAATTAGTCTAATGATTTCACAGTAATATTGCTCGGACACGGAGCTGCAGGAAATTGCTGTTCCCATGTGAAGGGCTTAAAATTACCCCCGAAGATATGGGTGAACTTTTGCCATTGTATTTGTGGTTGTCGTCATTATTCTGTAAACTTTTTTTGGTTATTATTTACTTACTTTTTTCTCTGCATGGGCATCAGCTGGATGTACCTTGTTTGCTATGGCCGTTGTGGAATTGTTTTCTCTTTTGCATTCTCCCTTAAGCCCTTTCCTGTCACTCTGATCACATGCTATAGCAAACACATAAACCCTAATGGGATACTCATGTTAGGTACCGACTTCCACTCCAAACTCCTGATTTCCCTCTTCCTTCCCCCTCTGTCTCCTTGCCAGAAAGTGAATGACCGTCCCATATGAGGCAGAGAGATGCGTGACAGAGTTTGCACGTTATTGTACAGACAGTCTCAGATGTCTGGCCTTTGCAGTGGAAGAGAAAGGGCAGGGAAAAACTTGATAGAGAACACAACACACACCCACACGTAATGCCAGGAGGCCTCGGGGGTGAAGGGCACAGGAGTCAACCCGGCAGTTCGGTGGTGAACGCTAATTAGTGCACAGTTCTGACCTTGACAAGCCATCCTCTCTGCTCCGTCAAGAGGCAATTGTTGCCACAATCCAACACAGACTGAAAGAAAAGCCTCAGCTGAATGAGACCTATTGATGGTGGAGTGAGCAGTGAAGAGGCAAGGAGACAGGAATAAAAACACTGCTACAATGCTTGACTCATTCCCTCAGCAACTTGCTGTGACTTTGGCTTGTTGAACCCTGATTTGGATGCATTACACAACTCTGAAATGCAAAGAAAATCAACAACAACAACAACAAATCAGGGTAAATAAGATCTGCGTATTTCAGACTGTGCCAGTCTGGGCTAGTCAGATCCTTTTAGCCCTATCTGCGTGATTAACAAAGGCTATAATGTTTTGTTTGAGTAGATTAAAGAGCCCAGGGTACAGTCAGGGGGGAGGCGCATAGAAAAGAGCATCTGTGTTTACAGTGATGAAAGTAAGTTAATTTTCACAAAAAGTCTTTGTGCCAAACCAAAGGGATTTAGATAGAACACTGAAAAGAAGCTGAAATAAGAAAATACATGAAAAGAATGACTTAAAATACAGACCTTTTAAATACATTTTCACATTTTGAATTCTCTGTTACACTCTAAAAAGAAATTAGTTGAACCAACTTAATTGAATTGCTTCAGTTGGTAACAAGTAATTCAATTAAGTTTATACAACTTAATTTATTAAATTTAACCAATTCAATATATTATAATCATCCAACTCAATTTGTTAATTTTCTTTTTTAACAAATTTATTAAGTATGTTTAAGATGACAAATCTAAGTCAGTCTTACTCAAATCATTTAGTTTACTTCAAATAAAGAAGTAAATTAATAAAGGATCTCTTTTTTCAAAGGGTTTTTGGCTGAGGCAGCCTTTATTTGAGTGTAGTTATTCAGGAAAGTGGTTAATGACAGAGAGGAAGACCTGCAGCTCAGGTCATCAGGTTGGGCATCAAACTTGCGAAGGCCGCGTCAAGGACCAAGTCCTCCTTATGTGGATTGTGCTCTACCCCTGCGCCACCACAGCACCCTGGTTGGTACAGAATTTGTCCCTGGTAAGCTTGAGTCATGGTGTCAGACGTGGGATACAAATATAGTATTGAACTTAATTCTTTCAAGTCAAAGTAAAAAATCCTTTAAAGAAAAGATTTGTAACTTTTAAGTTAGAGTGTATTTAGAGGACACTGTAAAAAGAGTATTAGGCTGCAAACTAAGAAGTTATAAAATATTTAGTTTAGAACGACTTACAAGTTTGAGTTGACTTTTTGTAGAATTAAGTCAAAGAGATTTTAAATGTTTATTAGAACTAAATAAATGATTTGAGTAAGAGTGACTTAAATTTGTCATGTTAAACCCCCTTATGAATTTAGTTATAAAAACTTAATTGAGATGGAAGGACTTAGTGAATTGAGTTGGATGATCATAATAAATTCAGTTGGTCAGACGTAGGATGCGAAACTGGCATTGAACTCAATTGTTTTAAGTAAAGTCAAAGTAGGTTAAAGATTTGTTAGCTTTGAGTTAATTGAACACACAAAAAAAGTTGTCAAAGCAAAAGCAAAATAATTTTTAGTGAAATTAATGTAAATAAGTCCACAAGATGAACTGCAGCCCAAATACACTTTTTAGAGTGTAGCAACATGGAAATTACGTAAAAGAAAGATTTTCAGTTGCATATTTAATTCTGGTGTAAAGTTAATGATTAACATTGCACTATTTTGTGCAATTGAATTTTAAATCCCCCACAGATTTCATCCAACACAGACCTCACATTCCTTAAGTGTGTAATGGAGAAGTCGTACCAACTGGTCGACTTTTAGACTAGCCGATGACTTTTTGTTTCACATCTATTAGTTGCAATCACATGACAGGAACTGAGTGGGAAATGAAATATCAGATAGTTTCAACTGTATAAACAATGTAAATTGTAAATTATCAAAGGGGTACCGAAAGCTCTGGCAAAGACAACCGGAATATCGTGCAACTTGTTACATGTTTGGCTCTTTCTCATCCGTTTAACTGATTTTCAACATGATCAGTGTCATCCTGTGTGTTGAAGGTCCTGTCATGGCAGTATTAGTGTTTATAAAAACACTGTATGACAGCAGAAAAATCTCTACCCCTGTTGTCGTTGGCAGGTCAGTTCATCTCACAAAGTCAGAGAGCCGCTGCCTGGAGTCTCTGGAGCAGCCTGCTGCGCATGGCAGCAGGTAGGTGCATTGAGTTTATCTGTGCCCTAAATCAACCGTGATAGCTTATGATAAGTTTAACATATAATGTTCCAATGTATACAGCTGTCTAAGATATGCATATGCCAAATCACTAGTACCAGCTGGTGTTTGGGAAAAAAAATACTAAAACTCGACTTTGTGCAACTTTTCAGGCCACAGGAACGGAAGTTCACCAGAGCTGGTGCTGAAGAAGTCAGGAATAACGTTCTTTTTATTCTGCATAACATACTGCTGTCCAAGCCGTCTTTTGTTTCTGTGAAAATACCTAATAAAGCTTGGAAGCTTCTGTGAAGTCTTCTCTGCTGTGTTTCTGTGACGTTTCAATGACTAGTCACAGTTGACTTTAAAAAATATAAAGTCGTCTAACTTCTAGGGTAATAAAGCTCTAGACAGAAGATCCACAATATTGGATCTTGAATAAAGATTAGACAAATGTAGCAATCCCCATTTCATTTTCAGAAAAGATTTTTAAAAAATCAAACTATTTTAAAGAATATGTAATCACAGTAGAGTAGAGTACAACAGTTTGGGTTAAATGAGCTCATAAAGGAAACAGTGATTGTGTTGATTAAAAAAAGTATTAAAATGCTTTTATAAAAAAAAAATAATAATAAAATGTTATTTGGAAGTTTTATTGGAAAATTTGCATTTCCAACAGCTTTTACATAATCTTTGTTGTTATTGAGGATTGATTAGTTATATTTGCATGGAATAGCTCTCTAGAGTCAAAAGGAAACAACAAATGTGATGCCAGCCTTATTGTTTTATGTCATGTACCTCCAATTGTTGTTTGCCACTCTATCACCTTATTATTATTATTATTTTTTTTTTTTTTTGCTGTTGGCCAGTCTCACATGTATCCTTTACTAATCTGTTAAAAACTATTTAAGCCAAGTCAAATCCTGAAAGAAACTCTGACAGAACTTCATGAGACAGATTCCACTTATCTATGTTTTATGATAAATATATCTGATATTTACTGCAATACTGCAATGTTGTATTGGATTGAAGTATGACTACTGACCACTGTGAAGACTATCCAGTATTAACTGACTCGTGTTCCTGTCAGCTTTGCAGTCCCAATGTTTCTTATTCAAATTTACAATATTTTCTGGATGCAAGAGTGAACACAGCCACAGAATTGTCTCTTAAATTTGCATCACTGCCTATGGGAGCAGGAGCAGACAGATACCCACAACTACTGCAGAGACATTTGCCAACTGTATGCTTTCCACTGAAGACAAAAGCCAGATGTTCATGAATATTGGTGGGGTTTTTTAGCCTGTGGGAAAAAAAAAGACCAAAAGAGTGGAAATGAAACATGGAAGACTTCAACCCTGAGAATCATGTTCTCGGCTAAGCAAAACATGAAAAGTATTTGTGCATTTGGCTTTGAAATTACGCAGCACTTTGTTTTAAGAAATTCCCGGTGCTTAAGAATTAAAGTAAAAACTGTTCTCCAACACTAATTTGTAAATACAATGAAGCCACACACTTACTTGTTGGATGGCTGATTTCTCATTGTGAAAAAGTTCATCCCACAGATGTGCTTTTGAAGGAACCATTGGGAAAATGATGAAATCCAATCTTAACTCTAAAACTGCAATACTATTGAATGTCATGAGTGAAATAAAAAGAGTTAAAGCATGCAATTAGCATAATTAGGCATAAGACTCTCACAGTAGTTCACCTTGAGAAGTACCACAAAATCATATAATTATGGTATTTCACAAAAAAGTAAAACATAAATTTGTATCTGTATCTAAAAGCAACAATTATTCCTTCTGCTGCAAAAATATTGCAGAAATTATTAATAATTTGATATGTAGACTTCTGCAAACATATATAGAATGAAACCCAGCTAAATGTATTATTTGTTTTTAGGTGCTTCCATTATCCATCTTGACCATTATGGTCTGTAGTGACAAGTATAATAAAGTGACATTAGCTGGTTATTTAGTCAGGCTATCTGCTCGGATATTTAATTGACATTCAGTTTCAAAGTTAAATGTTTTTTGAGAGTGGTGGGAGATTCTCGTTTAGCTTTCACACAATGATGGCGGTGACTGCTGTTCCCTACAGCTGAAGAAAAAAACTCAGCCACTGTGGCACTTTTTGTGGGATTTTCTTCAAATCCAAGGAATGGTCTGAACTAAAATGTTTGCACTTTTGAAATTGTGGCAGTTTAAAATCTTGACAAAACCTTGATAAACACCAGTAACCAATCTCGTGCCCATACATAATGAAATCCAAGAATCTGTAAAGATAACATGCAAAAATAATCAGTTTGTGACTAATCTTTAAGCTTTACCTTTATACATTTATGCATTTTTGAGTTTTTTTCCACATGCAAGAGAGCCCGGTGAAACTGGGGAGAATTTAAATTAAGAGTCAAGCTTCTTATAAGGCCAGTTTACTATTAGAAACTTGTTTACATGCATAACTTGTCCTGGGTTGACCCTAGTTAAAAATGTATGGAGGAAGTTTCTCTATCTTTCAGTCATAACTGGAAATAAAATCCCTCCAGAGCAAATACGTGGCTGCTTTCCCAGGCTGTCTCGGAGCACAAACTCAGACCGCCTTTTAAGCTGTCTGTTCACGCTATCCTCATCATCTCTATGTCAGTCTCTGACTTCCAGGGGAAAACCGAGGCTCAAGGTCAAAGTGTCACAAAATTTCAGGCAAACTTTCCCCTGATAGTCAGAGCAAAGTAAAAGAAATATACGCAATCTAAATCCTTTGTTCGGAAGCACCAGAGGAAAATGTTAACACTGCTACTCAGCTCATTATTTTACAACACTTTTAAGCTGGAAACTTTATGTGCTTAAACATTACTTGCATGTTGATAAAGCGCCGTGCAGAAAGTGTTAGAATCTATCATCTATTACATTAAGCACTGCGTTTAGCAGTTAATGGGTGCCTGTGTGGAGTACAGGAGCATTGTGTGGAGTGAGTTGTGTGTGAGTAGGCAGCCATCAGGGAACTGAGCCATGGCCATGTGCTCAGCAGAGTATATCAGGACCGACAGTGACATCAAGGAGTGGCGACAAAGCCTTATGACGAGCACAAAGCGTGCTTCTGTGTAGGTGTTGGGGTCAGCCTCCAGTTACAGGGTTAATGACTAGCAGTATGGGGGAGGCCATCTAATTCTCCTGCTGGCCATTCGCAGCACGGCATTTCCCTGTCAGCACAGCTGTGTCTGAGATGGGGGTGTTCAGTGCCACAAATAACGGGCATGAACACAGGATAAAGATTTATCATGCATATTAAATCATAAGACTGGCCTTAGAGTATATTGTATAAAAGGATGAACAGAACGTGGCATGAAAACAAAAGAAGGGGAAGGAAACCATAAAGAGAGAAGAGCTGGGGCCTGAGCCAGCTCTCCCCCAGCTGGGATATAAAGATGACTGATATCTGCTCCTCTTCCAATCCAATCTCTTTATGCTAAAATGAGCCAAAGATAGGAGCTAAGAAAAGGCAGAGGAAGGAAACCGAAACTACTTCTTCCCTTCCTAAAGTTTGTCTCAGCTGAGTTGCAGACTTCACACTCTCTTCCTCACCCTCTTCTTGTTACCCACCATTTCCCCGACTAACACACTTAATGTTTGTGGTGGCAGACAGGCAGACAAACACCAACATCAGGTCCCTGGGCAGATGTGCTTCCCAGTGTTCTGCACAGAAAACGGATTGTTCAAATGCTGAATAATTACCATGATAATCATCTCTGTCCCACAAGGGTCTGAAAATGCATACCTGACATCTGACATTTGGCACCCATGGCTCCTTTCTCCCTTTCCCAATCTGCATAATCATATTCATACCTAATTTCCATGCATATGTTTGAAAAAAAATAAATAACATTGTGAATGTTCAGCATTGAGACATAGGCTTCATGAGAACGAAATATTATGCATCAACGACAGAGCTGAGGATGTTAGAAGATCAATCAGTATAAGCGTATAAATAACTTGTCATTTTTTAAAATTATTTTCATATTACTTGTTATATTCAGACATTTATCTATTTTTTTGTTTTCAATTCTGTCAGAGATATTTAAAAATGACAATAAGAGCTTAATATGTGGTTCAATATTTAGTTTTAGATATGTTATTTAATCCACAACAGTGTTATTGCCATGTCTGACTCTAGATTAGTAAGTGAAAGGACAGATCTGGGCTGTTCTGACCATTCACCCACTTTCTCTTCTCTGTCAGCATCTTATAACACAACCTATTTTCCTATATCAGCAGCGTCACAGGATTGCAAAAATGCAAGTATTGTATTAACTGTGTTCAGTTGAAAAATGTGTTGTTTTTATGCATGTTTAACAATCTGTAATTATAATAAATCAATTTAAAACAGAGTAAAAGTATAACTTTAAAACATAAGTTTGTCTAGCTGGAAACCTTGAACGTCACTGCAGCTCCATACATGAGATGGTATTTCATCTATAATAACTATAGAAAAAATAGTAAATTCAGATGTTTCTAATTGGCTGAATAGGGCAACATTGGAGTGTGAATATTTCTTTATGATTGGCTAATCAGACTCATGATGGCTCCTTCTCCTGCCCTTCCAATATCCCACAGAAACACACCACAGAAATAGCCCAGCTGAATGAGAGCAAACAATTGATTACCGCTGAAAATAATAAATATAATCCTTGGGAACATGTAATTAATATAAATGATGGCCTTTTCTTGTAAAGAGGGCCTTCATACAAGAACATGAAGGACACTTTTTTTTTTGTAAAATGCTACGTTAAAAAAAAAATCACCTCATCTTAAGCGTTTTTGTTACAGTTGTATTAAATACTGAAAAAAAAAATAAATTAGTTTTCCCACACATTATTGAACCTACACATATTTATAAAATATAACAAAATACAAACCTCTGAGATTGCTTAATAGCAAAAAAAAAAAAAAAAAGTAAAAAGAGTAAAATATGTGAAACAATAAAAATTTAGTGCTGGTGGCAAGAGAGTTTAACAATTAGTAGTGAGATTGACACTTTGTACTGTTAGTTGTGTGTTCAATTCAGCTACTTTCTTGTTGTAGTGCCTCTAAGAGGTGATTGAGGTTTTTCTTGAAGGAATGTTAACTCACGACAGCATTTTGCATTTTGTCATGGACTGTTTGCACATTTCACTTTGCTGTTCTTGGATGCCTCTGCCATGATTATTTGTCATACAACTGTCAATTGGCTCTACTTAAGGATGACCAGTAGTGCCCTCTTCTGGATGGTGGCTACACTACAACACTGAAAGATCAGTTTAAATGGACATTATTAGTCAAATATATATATATATATATATATATATATATATATATATATATATATATATATATATATATATATATATATATATATATGCGCGCAAGTGTATGTGTGGTGGGTTTTATTGACAATACATTGAAAGAAAAAAGGTAAAGTCAGCAGCATCACATTGTCAGATTTTACTGCACATTAAGAGCTGTTACTATTCAGTTTTCAAGTAGGCATAGAAATATACTGTATTATTCCTAGAATACACAACTATTCATAAGATGGTTTTATCAGTGTTTATCTCTGAGTCACACAGTTTGAAAATTTTTGCAGCTTGCCTGGTATGTGCTGCACTGAGAGACCTTAGTATATCAATTACAACAGAAGTCACTATGCTCCTAAATGCTTACTAAGCTTTTTCTTTCCACACATATCAGACATTTATACAGCATCAGGAGATAACAAGTTTAGAAATGGTGAGAAGTGATTAGGCAAAGCACTTGACAGATATGGGAAACACTGCTACTCCTTGTTTAGCACTTGCACAGAAGGCATCAGACTGAAGGTAGAGCACGATGGGTCCCCCCCATCTCCCTCCGCAGCCCCCCAGTGGCCCTCCTCTTTCCTGGGTAAAACACATGGCCCACTGACAAACCAACAGCTCTTCAGAGCAGCTTGGCTTCAGCGTGAGCTCCAGTCCCTCTCACTCTGAATCATGCATGCTGAGATGAGACAGCAGTCCAGCCACTCATATTTCCTCAAAAGCACAGTCACTGATACAAAGCTTGACTGGCAGCCAATATCCATCTCTGTAGCTTTTTGTTGCCTCCACCTGAGAGAAAAGCCCTTAAACTGTTATGGCCACTCATTCCCTCTGAAACCCTATTATGGCTTTTATTACAGAATGGCTCAAGCACAGGGTCACCCCTCAGTGGATCATCTGATCTGGCGTACCATGGGAGGGGTGGGTGAGTGTTTCCCTTGTTAAACAAAGCCGACTCAACAATGTCAGGGCTCCCCATGTATCGTTTCTTTGTTTCTCATTAAACACAATTAGGAGAATTTCAACTGGGATTCCTGTTTCCCCCTCCCTATTTTATTATTTTTTGGGGGGTTTTTTTTGGCAGTTACCCTTTTAAACAACCTGAGGAGGATTTTAACATGCCATTACCCTTTGACACAGTGTTGGCATTAGAAGCAGGAGAGTTGTGAGATATTTATCTGGGATATCAGAGAGCAAAATGGAAAGCAGGGAAAGACCTGCGCTCTCGTGGAAGAAAAGATGGAGAGGGCACCCGGGGGCAGCCGGGTTGGAAGGCCCCAGCCGAAGCCCTGTCCACTGTAACCTGCCAGACACCGCCTGAATCCCATTTATTCCTTGTGACCTTAAATAAAATGCTGGCTACCCCTGTGGGCCCCATGTGAGGCTAAAACCAAATGGGCTGTGCTCACCACACTTTCTACCCCACTGCTAGAGAAAATGAGCTTTATCTGTGGGGGAACTCAGGGCCATGTGACTAAAATGCCCCCGTCCCTGCATGAGTTTCCCCACAAACCCCCGTTCTGCAGTTAATCTTCAAAGCTGGGGCGATTTAATTACTGGTATTTGGTATTAGAGTCCTCCAATGTGTCAAGTATTTTTAATTTATTTTGCAAAGCCTCCACTATAGCTATACATTGCAAGGACAGTTGGCATTGAGAGATATGTTTAAATTCCTTATCATGAAAATGTCCAAACATTCTCATTTCACACACGTTCTCCAAGGTGACATGGGGGCTGTCTGACAAAGGTGCAACTTAATTACTGCAAAGGAGCTGATAAAAGAAATATGTAATCCTAGTTGATTAAGTTACGTTGTTGAACCAGTGGGCGGTGACAAGTTGTTGAAAGGTGAGAAACTGTTAGATTAAACTCAGTGTGAGCCTCTCTGTGCTGTCAAGGACTCAAGGCACACAATTCAATGCACCACAGATTTAAATTAAGCTCTTATATCTGAAATCAGTTAAAAACCGGATCATAATTGAGAACTGTGAGGAACACGACACAGGGTTTTTGACAATTTAGAACAACAAATCTGAAAAGTTGGAATTTGACATTTTATTTAACCCCTGAATGCAATCCAGCATGGGTACGTACAGATGGGGGTTTGCAGGGTGTGTAAGCACCTGCCTTTTTTTCTGTAAGACTGTGGGGATCTGCCTGTGCCCCACAACAATAACATTTAACTACTAATAACAATTTAGCTAATTAAAACCTTGACTTCCACCTGAGGAACATGCCTCAAAGTGCAGATACAGCCTACCTTCAGTTTGTTTTCGATCTCCTCTCAACTAATCTTATTACCAGGCGTGTCCTCAGCACTGTACACAGGATCTGGGCTGGAAGTGAGCGACTGTGAACGTAATGAAGTTACTGATGTAGAACTTCAGCTGCTACAAAAAAGGTTTGGTCCATAACATTTGCAGCTGAAATCCGAAAATGCCACATAAACAGTAGCTTAAAATACTGTACTAATAATTTGGACTGCAGTAGGTATGGAAAGCAAAACCTGCCACAATTTTGATAAATCAAAATGTCCCAAAATAACACATGAATAACTCATTCTGCAGCTGAGTCCCCACCTAATGACAATGATAAAGTATAAAGCGACTTTGCGTTAGATTCTTGATGAATATAGGTTGCTATTATTCTGCCTGGTAAGTTTTTTTTTACTTTGAGCACCCTCTCTTCCAAAGGTCTCTGCACAGACTTGATCCAATACAACCACTTGGATTCATAATACGTAACCTAATAAGCACATAATCTATGTCTGCAGGCCTCGAAGGTTTGTTAAAGACGAATAATGAACAAACAGCAACATGAAGACCAAAAGAAAATCAAGGATATACTGGCTGAGATATTACAAGTGGGTAAATAGCAAGTTTTTACCATCTCATAGAACACAATTCAATCCATTATGTAAACATAAATAAAAGCCACTTGGTCATGATCCTGACCTGCTGGGGAGAGAAGATAACCAAGATACCCACATTATTAAATCCAGAGAAGCTGCAGTGATCCACAACTCAGGTGGGAGAAAATGTTGACATGCATTACCCATCCCTGAACAGATTTGCAGCTGTATTTGGAACATAAAGTGGTTTTACAGTGCATTTAGTAAGAGGGACGAAATACAAATGTGCACTGTACTATTCAGATTTTTAATTTTTAAATATTTTTTAAAAGAAAAGATAATTTTAATTCCACTTCACATCATGAACTGCTGCTTGCTGGTGTCATAATACACACCAACAATAAGCACATCAAAGATACCCACATAATGCTCAACAAATTACGCTGAAACGTGTGGTTGCAACATAAAATGAATACTTCTGCAAAGCACCACAAATAGATTCTGTAGGTTTCAACAAAAAATATTTCAATGTCCATATGTTATTCCTTGCGAACGTCTCCTTGCCTTTCCAAACATGTACTGTTAAATTTCCAGTCCAAGCACAGAAAGTTCTCCATCCTCTACACATAACCATGCAAAGTACTGGTGGTTTTCAAGTGCCATTACATGTCCATGTGGAGCCAAAAGTCTGCATGAGTGACTCTAATTAAAGTGGAGTTAATCACAAATAGCTGGATAGGTCCACAATTGAGGCATATGTTAAGAATGAATTACTAATTAGAGCGGCAAGCGGTGAGTGAAGTCCCAGGCTGCTTGAGAAGTCTCTGCACGTTACTAATATATGAAAAGGTATAAACAAACAGCAATCTGGTTGTTTAGCTCCTCCATCCCACTTACAAGGATCCAATTATGGCAGATCCCTGGAGCCGCCAATACAATCAGGCAAGAATGAGTTGGCGAGATGATTAACTAGGAAAGCCATACACTCTGTATGGCTGTTTTACCAGCCAGCAAGCCAGCCAGCCACCCAGCCAGGCAGCAAGCCTTGTAAGACACGGGTGGTTATGGTTGTGGGTGAGCCCGAGGGTTTGACTCCTACAGCAGATTGGTGGATGGCCCAACACAACAGGCGACAGGGAAAAAGCACAGTCCGAGCCGCAGATACTAAATGTAATAGGTACAAGCTAATTCACTGGATGGATGGCTTTTATAGCACCCCATAGGGTGGTACTACCAACAATTAACACTTAAAACTTCTTGAACAATGCTTATGCCACTGATCTCTGAGCAGAACACACCTGTTCCAGAGGCAAGCTGTAGCATAGATCCCTCACAGCTTAAAAACGGAGTGTTTTTGTATTACAGGACTGGGACAAAACACAGCTGAAGCCTCCCATCAGGTCAGAGTCCCATGTGTGAGCTGATGGAAAGTGATCAACATTTTGATCACAGCTGGTCGGCTTTAAGACATGAACACCGAAAGCAAAGGTAGCCTCTGTCAGCAGAGTGGCTGTAAAAACCCTCTCCAGAGTACACCGCTTCCAATACATCCAACTGTGCTTTTCACAACACATTCAGCAGGAATATCAGTGTGCAGCCGAGAGGTAAGCTGGGCGATGGATGAAATGTGCTTTTTTGCCATTTATCATTCAGCGCTGGAGGTTGTGTACAGTTAGCCATCTGGATCACAGGGAACTGTAAAACATTTTCCCTCACACCAAACTGCAAGGAGCAGCTGAACGACACACACAGAGAGAGAGAGACAGGAAGGAAAGGATAAAGGAAGGAGGAAGGGAAGGGGAAAAGGAAGGAAGGAAGGAAGTGGTTGTGTGCTGTGTCATAGAACTGACAATAATGATTTGTTAACATCAGAATATTATTTTGCATAATTTTAAGTAGAAGTTATTAAGATGACGATTCTTGTCTCCAAAGCAATGATGGTGACATAAATCTCAAATCTGAACCCTGATTTACAAAAGCCAAGACTTCAGACTCTTAATACTCAGACTTGTGGTCAACAGTCATTATCTCATGTAATAATCTTTTAAGTTATGATGCATAACATTCGCCTCAGAATTCAGAGGTTGGATCAGGGAACACTCAGCCAAGTTTAGCGTTTTCTAGTTCTAAATTAGAAACCAGAGGGATTTGCTGATTGTGTTGGTGCTAAAATTACCAATAAAAGATGATAACAAAATTGTTTCCCTTTTTTATAGAATTAACAAAGAAAGGTTTCAGCATTCCGTGTGTGCAAATACATTCATGAAATAACTCAGCATAAGTGCATATAGTTAACATCTGCAACTTTCATAACATTTCATATATGACATAGCCATACTGGATAGTAAATTTGCTCAGGGAACCTACAACTTCATGGTTGGATCGGATTTCAGGTGATTCAACACAGATTAAACGTTAAAATTTTGTAGTAATTGCTCTTGGGCCTAACTTGACATCCAAACACTTAAGACACATTTTAGTCTTTTAGTATTTAATCCAACATGCAAAGCACTGGTTTGAGCTGCTTCAAAAAGCATTGAATTAATAAAAGGTAATATTTTCTAATTAGGTGTATAAATATTGCTGAAATAATTTTAAGAATTTGAGATCTGCTATGTTGAATTTCCACATAAGTCAAAATACATCTTTTATTGTCACATTTAATACCTATGACACTTATAGCACAGGTGTTCACATAGACTCTCAGGATATGTAGTATGAAATAAAGGCTCTTCTTCTCCTCAATCTGGGTCAGACCATTTTTTGGGGGGAAATCATGTTTTAAATCTGCATTTAAACAAATGGTTACATGCCCCAAATTATGAGATAAAGTGCAACATAAGGGGCGAGGCGATAAAATGTGTATCTTGGTAACCAGAAAGTGTCAAAAATAATGATGTAGCTACTTTAGTTTATCTGTGAGAAAATAAAATGTCTGAGGCAAGACTCCCTCGTTCCATTTCAAGATGATCATTATGAACCTACAGCTAACACATGAACAGATTGCTTTGATCTATTAACAAACCATGGTTTGCAAACGTTGCTGACTAATAAATGAAGTGCATCCTTTTCATAAAGAAAAATTATGCACATGCAAAGCAACACCTATCTGAGCTGCAGTCTGTAATTTATGTGCTGGCTTGCTTTTAATTCCTTATTACATGTGGTAAAGAGATTTTTAATGAGTTTCAAATTCACCTCCACAGGTGTAACTTATGTCTCAGGTCTTTTCAGTGGGTGTTAAACTCAAGCCGAATGCATCTGCTTTTAGGACTAAAGTCCAAATCAAGTCCAAGTCTGAAACTAGAGTCAACATCTCTCTCATGCATTAAATTAAGCCTCAGGATAGAATAGTAAATGTTTGGAACCCATAACCCACACCAGCGAGTGATAAAAGGGACCTAATTGATATGGATCCAATAAGACAATGTTACTTTCAGTCATTAAAGACTTGAGACTCGACTTGGATCTAGAGAAAACGGATTGTGAACATTTCTGCCTCTTTTGGTCGTAGAAGCTCACAGGTACACAAGGAAGCAGTCAGATCTTCACACGAGAAAGATGCCTGCAGACGCACTGCTGGAGGTGAACAGCTTGATACAACCAATCCTACACACACATTTGTAGACAAACTCACAATCACAAACTCACAGCAGGAACCCGACCGAGCTTTAAACTGTGAATCGCTGTCTATGTTTCAGAAACGCAGCCCACCTCGATTGCCTTTTTTTTTTTTCTTTGCTCAGCTCTGGTTTTAATAAAGACCTTACGCACCACTTTAATTAGAGACACTGATTGGTGGCCGTCCTTGTTGCAGCAGGAGGCTACTCAACTTTCAGCTTAATCTAATCTGGATCCTCCTCCTGCTCTGCTTCTCCTTTGGTCTCACTTAAAAATCTGGCTATTATGAGGGCATCTATGTGCGCCTTTGTGCTTGTTTTAAAACACAATACACTAAGTTAGTACAGCCGCGCCTGGCAGCCAAGTATTTGTTTCCCCTTCCCCAGTGATTAATATGTGGGCTTGTGGTGGAACTGCAGGGAGAGAAAGGGAAGTTGGACTGGGGATTTGTTTGTGGTTTAATTAGTGCATTCCTGGCAAATTCTCCTGCCATAATTATGGCCAGTGTTCTTTTTGACCTTTCCATGTTGTTTCTTGCATGCTAGGCTTTTGTTTGATCATGTTTTATTCAAGCTTTTTTTTCAGTGCATTCTGTTTAACTACAGCCATCAAAGTTGCACAAAAACAAAAGCACTTTTACAAGATGGCCAAACAATATTTGCATCTATTGTGCTATTTTTTTATATATATATAATTATTATTTATATTTGAAATCACAAGTTTTTCAATGTGGAGTGATTGGGATCGATGTCTAGGACGCCTATTGAGAAGGGAAGAATCCACGTTTCCAAACATGCCATCATTTTTGCTTTCATAAAATTTGATTTTGGCAGATGCTCGACATTCTCAGAATATGTGAATATCTTCCTGATGTACGCATCCGCCAGCTGCCTGTCAGAAATTAATATAGCAAATGTATGTGTTTTCCCCTCTTTGACATCTTCTTTGTACATGAGGGAGGAGATGAGAGGCAGAATGATTTAGATATGCATGTTAGCTGGAGAAAGACAGAAATATGAAGCCATTTTCAGAGAAGCAATGGCTTTACTTAAATCACTGATAAGACCAGAAATGCATTCCTAAGAAATGCATTTAATTCCCAGATATTAACTTTGTCAAGCATAATTACACAGATAGCCTTTTGAAGTCAGTTTTCAATGCATCCACTATGATTTGTCACAACACATAGCCACAACACATAAAGCCACACCCAGACAACAAATGCCTGTCACACACCCAGCCATTATACCACAGTTGCAGCCTCACCCTATAGACACTACAAAGGCTCAAGGTACGAGTGTCTGTAATATGCATGCACGGACGCACACAAAGTCAACAGTTAAATCTGCGAGCAGAGTCTACGGCGGGGGGAAATGTCTGCTGCCTGAGCCTTCGAAGGGTAGCAACGGCTTCCTGTTTCAAGCTTTTCTTTAGTGAAAATGCTTAAAACGAGCCAAACGAGTGCAGTGCTTATCCAGCAAAATTGCTGCTAGATGGAGCAGAAAGTGCACAAATTTTCTATGACACCCCAGTAATGAGGTTTTATATTGACCCAGGCATTGAGTGGAAGAGCTCTGTGCTCCTCTTATCCTGAACTCAGTCAGCTCTTCTCACCCTCTGTTTAGCTCCACGAGAGAAAAAAAACAAAACAAAAAACAAATATGGGCTCAGAAGAAAAAACAGGGTGTGAATTGAAGTTGAAATTAATTTGTGCCTCTTTTTAAACTGTGATCGAATTGATTATTTTCTGTATCAACAAAAAAATAAATATGTTCTTCCATCTAATTTGTGCATTGGCAGAAAACAGGCTGCTTTATTCCAGTTTGATAGTAAATACCCACTGACAGCTATTTTAATATCTCAAGCTGGTAGAAAGTAAAACATTCTTAACTTTGTTGGGGTTTAGTTTTCTTTAAGCTCTTTATTTAGTGCATTATCATGGCCTATTTTTTGTGAATGTAAATCGCTTGATGACAGATAAAACAGGTATGCAGTTTGTCTTTTTTTTAAAAATAAAACATCAAGTGAAATTATTAAATGACTAAAGGTGAAACTGTGTTGGTTTTATAGGGTATTTTTGTGTGTTTTTCTGGTAAATCTGTCAAATTATGTTTTTGTAAGCTGTGCCGAATTAAAATTATTTGGGTTTTTAATGAATAGCCAAATAAAAATTAACAGACGCAAAATCCTATGTTCTGATTAAAGCTGTGCAATAGAATATATACATAGACATACATACATATATATACCATGATTTAATCTGTTTCATGCTTAATGTGCTTTTGTGCACAATGTTTGTGCTCATTGTTATCAGCCACAATCACATTAACTTGTGTGCCACTGCAGTAATTTTCCAGTAAATTGCTCTAGGATGTTAATGTATGTTTGGGAATCTGTTACATTTTGTACATTGCTTTGGAAAGTGCACACCTCCAGAGAAATCTTTCTGTTTCCCTCTGAGAAGCAAGCTTCTACGTTCCTCCCCCACCCATTAAACTGTCTACTGATTTTAATGACGGTGAGAGAAGTTGATGTGATTGGCCGACACTAAAGCCTGCACCCACGGCACTTGAAGAAAATATTCATCTGGAACCTGCTAATACGTTTCGTGTTAAGGTGGCTTTTCAGCCATCGACGATGGACGCTTGCCTTCGATAATCAAACCTGAAAAAGTCAGTTTTGTGTACACACTTAAGGAATTAGAAGCACATTTTCCAGTTTTGCATTTTATGAGCTGAATTCACTGCAAGCCGCACAATGCTTTCCTCTGATTTCATATATTTGATTTGTTTGTCACAGAGTGAAATACACTTTAAGCTAATCTATAATATATGAAAGAAGTGTAATGGTTGGCTTGTAGACAAAACTCTATAAACCAAAGTGCAACAGCTTTGATAACTGTGCATGCTTTCTGTTTGATCAGAGTCTCCCTGAAGAAATTCCCCCCCCCCCAAGTATCCTAAGCGCCTGAGGCAGTGCTCCATGATGCACAGCCTTATATCCTACAGCTGGAGCAAGTAAAGGTCAGCACTGGATGTTTGTTAAAACCAGGGTTCTGCTAGCTTTAGCTACTGCATCATATAATAACATGTTTACCTGAAACCAGATACACAACGGTTTTGTCTCACATCTAATGAGAACAAATATTTTCTGTTTATATCAGGTGAGATTTCTAAACTTATTTATGTTTGAATAATGAGAGACGATATTTTCTGGATCTATTTTTATTTTTTTTTAACTTTCTTCAAATTCAGTGGTTAATATATTTACATACTGCTCATATTTATGAATGTGATTGCTTCTACAAATATGTTTGCTCTTTCTACCTAACAGAACTAGAGTAATTCATGTAAGTCAAATTTGTTTAAGTTTAAATATACATGTTCTGAGTAAAGCTAACTTATTTGTTGGCATTGTATCTTCGAAGTGTATAATTTAGATCAAAGTTTTGGTTCCCCGTAATGTTCTTTCCTCGTTATTCCATAAAAACACACACCCTAAGCATGATGCTGCCCCCACCAAACTTTACAGTTGTAATTCAGTTTTTCTTCTTAAAGTGTAATATTGGTTACATGAAAAACAACACTTACATTTTAGCTTAATCAGAATAAAGAATACATCTCCAAGAATTAGGGTTTTTGTGCCTTAGTGCATTTGCACACTGCAATCTATTTTTTTATTTTTATGTCACTTCTAGTAAAGCCCACCATCTGACATCAATGCACGGCTCCAGGTTGGGAGCAGAAAACTGGTCATGATGTTGTCTTCTGATTACCTCATCACGATAACATGCACCGAGCTAATTTAAGAAACTGCGTCACAAATGAGTACTGAAAAGTCAGCAATCCTCGAATGAATTAAAAATGCATGCTTGGGTGGAAATCATTTTGGTACACATCATTTAAAATGGAAACTCGCCATTTTAAGAGATGTTTTTTTAATTGGAATGATCTTAGGAGTTAAAAAAAAAAAAGAGTTCATTAAAACTGTTATCTACTTTGGGAACCGAGAGACACTGCCTGCGTCGGAGGCGATTCGGTGCCTGTTTTCTATAAAATCTGTCTGAGGTGCCAGGATTCAGCATGCGCTTTCTGACAAACATAAGCTTTAAAGGCCACTCACAATGCATTAAGAATGTTTTCTTTTTGACAACACATCAAAATGTGACCTTTAAGTGATTCTTGTTATCAGGGACGCTGAACAAGAAAATCGATGGGATGCAGCTAGAGAGGAGGGATTAAAGCAGGGCAAATTGATCATTCCATTTCATTTTCATCTCGATTTGATGTGCCAGCCATACACACCTAATCTGACCACAAACTGCTTTTAACACTTCAGGGAAGCATCCTTTGAAGCCAAAAAAACCAAAAAAAACACAACAATCTCAACAAGCTTCTCAGTTACAAAACCCGGCAGGGGAGGGGCACGATCCTTTACTGACAGTTAACCTAAATAATAAAGAGCCTGTTTTTCCTTTTCCTTTTCTCCTTTCATTGCCTTTTTTTCTTTGCTTTTATGGTGCGCCTCCGTTCTTTTGCCTGTCTTCACCACAGGGAATACACAGCGCCAGAGCTCATTGTCTATTTCACACAGTTTGTGGGTCCATCAAACTGCAAAAACAAATACATTAATCATCAGAACACACTGATAGATCATTAATTATTGTACCTCACTGTTGATGTCACACATTGTTGAATCCTATCATGGCTAATCACATCACTTTGGAGGAACTTCATTAAACATCCAGTTCATTTACAAAGCCAAGTCCGGTCGCGCGTGCGCAGAGTCAAAGACACGAGAGGCGATATACGTTTTCTTCGTTTTTCAAGAGGCTTTTTGCAAGCATTAAAAGGAATATCTGCCAAAGAAGAACTGCTCTATTTTCCGTCCTCCTGCATGCAGTTGAGATTGGGAGCGTATTACCGCTGAAATGGCAGAGCTCAACAGATAACCACGATAACAAAGATAGCAAATCTGGAAAATGAAAAATGGCACTTCTCCTCTACAAGGAGATACATCAGTGTTTATTAAATCAATGCCAGACAGAGAAATCTGAAGGTAAAATAATGAACCACTTATAAATGATCCTTGCTTCCCTGGGCCTTACCTGATCAGGCTGTTCAGGGACCACCAATGCGATGCATATTAGGAGAGGTCTATTAATCCTTGTGCCTCCTCATAGCTGACTATAAAACGGCTGAGTCCTCTGTGACTTACTATGCACATCCTTTATAATTTTTCATTGTAACTAAAAAAAAAAAAAAAGAAAAAAAAAGTCAGACACACAACTTTCATTGATTGGGTGTGAAAGTTTGGGTTGTATGTGTGCTTCCTTTACACAAGTGTGGGTATTTCATTATGGCGCTCTGGGAAACATTACACAGCTCGGCTACCTTTCACACAGCATCCATGGCAACTGGAGAGGCTCCTCTCCCGGTAGAAATGTGCTTTTAATTGAGTGACATCTAATCAGGCAGTGAAATACAGCAGTAGAGTTAACAAAACAGGTCAACGAGGGACAAGGACTACCAGCTGCACACCCCATCACGGCACAGCGCTCAGCCTGGGTGTTGACCAACCCATATTAGTCAGGTTTTAATGAACTAAATTATAGGGTTGCGTGTATTCTTCACGAGATCCTTGGGTGAATGTGTGATTGGGGATGATGAGCCCTTCTAAAGACTACACCAGCTTTGGGAGGAGGCTTGTCTTTGATGTGCTGAAATTAATGGAGCTGAGACGTCTCACATGCTACGCCTTAACACATATTAAAAAGGCTCAAAAGGATGAATTTTTTAACATCATCTGTGGTTTTTTTTTCTTCATTCCTGTTTCTGTAGGATGTTATATGCGGTACCAGGCATGTTTATCGTTTAGTTTCTCCCTCAAACGTTACATCTACTTGTAACCAAAAAACAGCATTCCCTGCTCATTATCATATGTTGAAACACTACACTGCGGGACACCATCGGCTCCCCTCAACCTCAAGTTATCAGCGAGGACGGCAGTCTGCAGTGACACACGCAGACAGAGAGGGTAAAGGCACAAGCCCAGCAAACTGTCTCTCTGCGCTTTGGGGAATCATTGGAATTCATGATCTTTTCTCAGTATGCTAACAATAATCTTCAGCTAACTCTGTCTCGCACATCACTAGGCATGGCAAACACTTGTCTTCGCCGAGTCCCAGGCAGCTCCCCCTCGCCATTCAAATTCCAGGGCTGTGCCTCTCTTTGTATTACAACAATGTCCTCAACCTTTGGCAATCACCGGCTTCCGTGCAGCACGATGACAAAACTGCTGCTCCTGAGTGGCTTGATACAGATGCTCTCACTCACAGAGGATTTTACTTTGATAAACCTTTAAGCTGTAAACAGCAGCTAAATGGGCTTTTTCTGTTTGCAGATCGCAATAAGACACACATTAACAGGCTCTAAATGTCTCCACTAAACAAATGCGCCATCCCTGAAGTAACTACATCCCCACTACAAAAGGGTACAGGATTCTTTCTTTAATATGCTAAGCAGGACATTATGAATGTTTCTGCAGTAAGGTTTGTTGGCTAATTTAAATGCAAGCAAACCCGGGCTGCATTTGTACACCCCCACTATGTGCAAAACTGCAAAAAGAACTCCTAAATTAAACATCCTTAATGGATTATACAAAAGGTGGAGCTACAGGCATTACAGGGTCATTCAAAAGTCTTCGTAGAAACTGAGATTTTTCAAATTTTTCCAACCTATAACCAGAAGTTCTACGGTAATTGTCTCTTATTGACATTTTAAGTGGCGAACTGAAAAAGGGGCACAAGAGTAAAACGGAAGGAAAACAATGCATTATTTTCAACATGTGTCTTTTAAATTAATATCTAAAAAGAATTGCCTTTCAGAGTAGTATGGTTTGTAGTACACCGTTGTGTAATTTAATCTCACTTTAAATACACCTTAGGGGTATTTTAGGGAATGGTAGTAAACAAAGAGCTCAATGAAGAGCAAGTAGCACAGCTGACAGGTCAGCAATAAACTCAAGAGAATATCCCAAGCACCAAACCTCTAACAAAGCACCGTTTAACATAAAAAATAATTGAAGGAATATGGCACAGCTGCAAACCAATAAAGACATAGCCTTCCACTTTAGAGATAAAAAATGAGAGGAGGAGTTGCCAAGAGGCCCACGGTTACTCTGAAGGAGCTGCAGAGATCCCTGGCTCAGGTGTGGAAAGGACAGCTATCACTCACCACTAAATGTGCAAATTTTGTTACATATGGCTGAAAATGAACACCACAAGTATGGCATGAACACAGTGAAACACTGTGGTGGCAGCATCATGCTGTAAAGATGCCTTTCTTCAGGAAGGATGAGGAAGTCGGTCAGAGTTGATGGGAGAACAGATGAAGCCAGAGGCTGCAAAAGACTTGAGAGTGTGGTGCAGATTTACCTTGCAGCAGGGCAACAACCTGAAACGCACTGATAAAGCTGCAATGCAACGGATCAGATCAACATATGTTAGAATGGCCTAGTCCAAAATTAAGATCATAATTCAATTGAAAATCAGTGGAGATTTGATGTTCACGGATATTTTCCATCCAATCTAACTGAACTTGAACTATTTTGCAAAGGCTGAGGAAGAGAAACCAAAAAATGTGCAGCTGCAAATGCTGCAACAAATTTTCTTCTGCACTACTTTGAATAGACTCCCATTTAAAAACTTGTAATTATGTGTCTTTCCACAACCCTTCCTGTTTGACAGTCCATGAGACATACATCTTTAACAATGGCATCAAGGAGTTATTAGCATCTGCTTCATTTATTGATGAAATTTGTTTTCTGTTTTATGTATCCCTCACAATTGAGTGCGAGAGCATTCTAAGACAAATTTCCCTTTAGGCACAGTAAAGCTGAAGCCTGAGAGCTGAGGTAAACAGTAAAGATTAGAACAACAGATGGTTCTGATATAGTCAATTTGCAGCATACCACTAAAAGAGGTGCTGAATATGTTATGAGTACCACTGAAGACAAATAAAGATATAGCCATAAGCTCAACTCAATAAATTGTTTGCTGATGTTTTAACAGCTTCCTCTCATTTTGCCGTCTCGTGAGTTTTAAAGATTTACAACATTAAGGTATAAATTTGTGGCAACTGTGAAGAAAAAAACATACTAAAGTGAAAAAGTGTAAATATACGACTCCAGTGTGCAACTGCGCTATCTTAGGGTTTCTTCATTAACGTTAAGGCAGTAATCTGGTGACTATTTTATGATTTCAATCACTTCCTAAAATGCCTCTAAAGCGGCACGTCTTATCTTACTCGCTGCATTATTGCAGAGCCATTTCAACGGCCTCACCTCCAGAGTGAAGCTTTGATGGTGTCAAGTGGGAGACGACAACCAATTAAAAGAAAATCAGTCAAACAACTCGGGGTCAGATCTCAAGATGCTCCCAATCACTCATAATTTCCTGTTGTTATGCTGCCTTTCGACTGCTCCTGATTAGTCTGATAAGTTGGCGCGCACGATGGCCAGTGCGCTGGAGCTCCAACCGCGCCTCATCAAAAACAAACACCGGTGAAGACTCCTGCACCACTAAAACACTAAACACTTATCTGTCTTCCCTCTGATTAAGTTCAGCGGCCTTCTGAGCGTGGTTCTGTTACCGTAAACAAACGGGAGCAGAGGTAAGAAGACGTCCGAGCGCCTGAAACAATCCTGGCAGGACTCTGCTGGGTTTTAGGAATGCAAAAAAGCTCAAAGATTATAAGAAAGGCATGCGTGGGGTCTGGCAGGACAAGGCAGTAATCCTTATAGTATTTCTGTTCACGTCCTCCGCTGTTAGTCATTACTGTGTGCAGACGAGGGGTGATGTTTACTCTGCTGAGACAAGCAAGTCTACTGCTCTGGGTTGCAACCTTGTGACTTGCTTCTCCCTCCTGCTGCCAGCTGTCTGAACGTCGAGCCCCGGCCCTGCCACATCATCAGCCTGCTGGCCTATTGCTGCTGCTGAATGCCAACTGATTACAGAGAATAATTTTTATTATTATTATTTTTTTATTTAGTAAAATAAAATAAAAAAAGAGAGAGAGAGACTTTTTTGATAATATCTGTGTGGTGGGTGTTTGGGTGATATTTCAGGAAATAATAGCATAACACACACAAGGGATGTGAGTCTG
Source organism: Poecilia latipinna (assembly GCF_001443285.1). NCBI lineage: Eukaryota > Metazoa > Chordata > Actinopteri > Cyprinodontiformes > Poeciliidae > Poecilia > Poecilia latipinna. The sequence goes on along the minus strand of NW_015112652.1, from coordinate 187,134 downwards.
CAATGCACTGCTGTGCCACATTGCCTCCTTTTGTCTTTAGTTTCCTTGTGTTGTCACTTTCAAACATTACCTCCGCCCACACACTCACAAAAAAGAAAAAAAAAGAAGAATAGAGGAAGGGAGAGACTGATGGTGACAGAGACTTACTGCGTTACACAATGTGTGAAATAGGGAGTTGTAATCCTTGGTAATAGATTTAAGAAATCAATGGAAATATGGTTAGACGTTTTATCATACAAAGATGATGAAAATAAATGACAGAATGAGAAAGAAGTGAAAGATGTTTGCAAGCGCAGCTGATAGCTTGTTTGTGGGACACTAATGGCTGAAGGACAACGGAGAAAAAACAAAGAAGAGAAAATAAAACAGAAACATAAATTAATAGAACACTTAAATTCTGATTGATCAAACTGAATATGGAGGAAAATCATACGGCAAGAGGACAGAGTAAAACACAGCACCTTGCAGAAGTACTAAACATTTTGACATATGACAACCACAAACTTCAACAAATCTTATTTGAGATTTTTTGGCTAGGTCAACACAAAATAATACATAAATGCAAAGAAAAACCAAAATAATACTTGGCTTTCAACATTTTTTGTAAGCAAAAATTTTAAAAGTGTGTTATTCATAAGTATTCAGCTCTTTAATTTAATATTTTGTAGAACCACATTTTCTCACTACAATCTTTGTACATTTAAATCTATCTAAAGAGATTTTTCTATGAAATGGATAAGCTTTTTTTCTTAACATTCTTTGGCAGAAGTTGCCTTTATTGAACAGTAAGTTGACTGGAAACAGGGCGGAGAGAGAAGACATGCAGGACATGGCCTGAAACTGGGAGTCAAACCCAGGACAAGGACTTCAGCTTCTGCACGATGTGCACGTTGTACCAACTCAGCTGCTCAACTCTTCAAGATGAATATGCTTTTGATCTAAAAAAAAAAAAAGGTTCACTGTATTCTACTGTCCTAAAAGGTCTCAAGCCTGTTCCAATCTATTAAGGGTGTTTGTTCAGCGCACTTGGCATTTTGTATGAATGGCACAAAGATGGATGATAGTCCAGACTGACCTGAGCTCTTCTTTCTCCTGTATGGATTGTGACAAACTGAAGAGAGGAATTCCTTTGGCTTTCCACGCTTACAGAAAGTTTGGGTTTGCAGTTGTTCAAAACTCTTTCCATTCTCAAACATTTCTGAGATTTGCTCTATAACTTCTTCCTGACATGTCTGATGTGGTTCTTTGGTATTCTTAATGCTGTTTGTTGCAATGATTTTCTTTATGAGTATCAGACAGAGCTGATTACTTATGCACAACAATGTCATTGATCTTCTACTTCACAATAATGCCTTGTGGGTTTTTTTTTGTTACTAAAATTCTAAAAGAAAATACCTCAAAGTTTGTAGTTTTTCATGTCAAAATGTGGGAAATTTCAAGTGGTATTGATATTTTTGCAAGACGCTGTGGAAAAAAAACAAAAGTTTGAAATAATGACAATGAATGTGGTTTCATCATGGCAAAAAGGTTCAAACCAACATAAAGCACCAAATAAAAAATGAAATGATTACCAAGCTTATGCAGGAGATCAGGGGTCAGAGGTCAAGTTCAATATAAACACGGAAGCCATTATGGCGTCTGCATGGATGTCTCTGGAAGAAATAAACAAGGAGGTGAAGTAAGTACACTTCAGGGTAAGTGCTGTTTAAGTCCTACAGCTACTTGACAATATGTAGCACTCAAATATTAATGTGACACAATGCTGTAGTAAGCACTGATTCACAGCAGTACACAACTGGTGGTGCTCAGTTTCCTTAAGTGGTGCAGGGCTATTTCAGAGTTTAGTGATTCGCAGACACACTTATTCCAGCCCTTTAAAGCAATAGAGGGCATCTTTTTTTATCATCCCATAACCATGTCTAGGCAATAAATTTATGTTTGCTCATTTCGAAACCTCTCAGCAAAATTAGGCGGACTAAGAAAGCCTCCAATGCAATGCTAACACATCACTGGTGCTCTTTGTGTCATGATTTCAAGCCCACATCTTCAGCTCCAGCTACACACATAGTAGATGTCAGAAGAGCACATACAGTAAGGAGAGCAGTAAAACAAAGTGTGTGTCTGGTGCTTTTTTGTTGGGAGGGAGTTTGGGGGATGGTGGGGTTCCACTAAAATAAATAAAGAAATAAGAATCCTATAGTAGGTGCAGAAAACAGTCTGCAAAGCTCCAGCACACTGAAGACAACAAAGGCATTACTCTTTGCCAAATGAGGAAAAACTACACAAATGGCTGTGCAGTCCAAGCAGAAAGTGTTCATCTGTTTAAGTCGGCACAATTTGTTATGCATAAAATGCTTCACTTTTGTTGGAGATGGTTGAATGGAATGGAAGAGAAATGCCCCAAATGAAACACATTCTCTGAAATATTATTCAAATACACTACACTGCATGTTTTGTTTGTTTTTTTTTGTTTCAAAATTTATTTTAGCTATTTACTTATGAATCACAGTAGCAGCAGGTTGCAAATGGTGCCCACGTTCAGTGCCACCTCATTCTTTCCCAATTGCTGATGGATTAATTGAGGGATAAAGAGTACAGGTCCTGATGTTTATAATTGGGTACTTTGTGGACACACAATTAAAATAAAAAAACAAAAAATATGCAAATATCACAGGAAAGCATAATGTGTCCACAAAAACATGCATATTCTAATTAAGACCCATTGAACTGCTCCTTTTTAAGTAAAACATAAAAATTCATGCAAAGGCATTCAACAGGGCTGATGGTTTACTTGTCAGGGTAAGAAGACAGACTATGTGTCTGTTTTGTCAGGAAAAACGTGCTGCAAGGTCCTTGGCACTGCCTGAAAAATGAAATCCAAACAACATCAGATGTAAAACAGCAGCTCTGTACACATTAAGCCCTGAGGCAGCATATCAGCACTGAAACAGGAAAGGGAAATACCTTTCAAAACAGCCCTGGCTTTAATAGGTGTCGAACACTTCACGATCAACTCTCAAATAAGTGTATTTTGAGATTCCTCTGTAGTGCAGTGAAAAGCAATGAAACAGTAGGGGGCAAAAACTCAAGGGCTGGGGAGACACTTCAGATGATCCTGCATCTGTGAATGATTAGTTTCACTACCTAAGATAAAACATGTAACCTCATCTTAATTTGCATGTCACAGCGAGGGTGGAGGGGTGGAGGGATCCTCGCTCAGAAGACGGACAAAATTGCTGCACGGCAAAGCCGAGCGCTGTACAAGTGCCTAAACGCCGAGCCCCGCACGTGTTTTCCACCCATCATTAATTGTCTGATCTTTGTGGAAAAGGAAATAGCACGAGTTTGAGCAGACGGCAGTTCCCACAGGTATTAGTTGCTAATTGCCGTCAACCGTTCGAGGAGCCCTTTCTGGAGGAAACAATCTATTCCTCCTATTCTGCTCTGCAGAATTCACGTTGGAATTTCTTGGGAGTGCAAGATAAATGTTTATACCATAATTACTACTAATTGCGCAAATAATTGCAAATTTCTTGTGCTACCTAAACCCACAGTAAAACAAAGGCAATCTTTGTGGCTGTTGGCTGTGAAATTGAAACAGTCCAATTTCTCCAGTCTGCCTTCCAGTCATTCATTATCTAGCATTTGTATCTGCTCTGTGGTAAAAAGCCAGACTTTGCAAGGAGGGGAAGAAGGAAGAGGGATGGGGGGGAGGGGGAGTGATGACAGGGATTCAAGGATGCTCTGAATGTAGACACGCTGTTGCAAGCATCTCGCCTCTCCTAACAAAACATCAGAAATGCTTCAAAGCCCCGTGCTTTACGCTTTGGAACACATCTCCTGATTATACCCATGGCTCCTTCTTCCAGAACATGAAAAAAGGAAACAAACAAAACATCATCTGTAAATCGAGATAGCCTTTTGCAGAAGGCATTTTGCACCTAATCCCTTTCATTCCAGGTCAGTACATTATTAGTGCGTCCTCCCTGCTCTTATGGTCAAATCACATTTCAAAGATTCTGTGTGCCTCTCAAGCAGGGAAGAGGGGGAAAAAAGACAGGGCAGCAGGGAGCTCTGGCAATCCCCCATCTATTAAAGACGAACCAATCATCAAAGACAAATTACAGTACACTTGACTGGGATGTGCAAATTCCAAATTAGATGCAAGTCATCAGAAGATCAGCATGGCAATATTTTGTATGTACAAATTGAAAATGTCTGCTTTCACATCCGTGTTTAATACTGTAATAGGATAAGAAATAAAAACGTAAATTTCATCCGAGGCTATAAAATTAATTTACATTAAAACTGAGCACAGCGTAAAAAGATGGATATGTTTTTGTATAGGAACTGTGCTTGATCATTGACCACTGGAAATTGCCTCACTGATTGCATAATTTAACTCTTCTTTAATTTAAATTGAATTCAAAATTACTTATTTCTTTAAGCTGTTTTTATCTGTGACAAAATCTGCATTTCTTTCCTTCTCCAACAGCAAAAAAGCCATAGTTTATAAGTCAGTGTCTTGTTTTAAAAATATATGTCTCCCTTTTTGCAACGTGTTGCTGAATTAATTCAACATACTGAAAGACGTTTGTGATAACTGTAAAAAAAAAAAGACATTTGAATTTAAGTTTCTCATCCAACTCCCTGCTGCTTTTGCTTTTAAAAATGTCCAACACAACAGACTCACTGCTCTATGAATTCTTTATGCAAATCCTCTAACACAGCAACTGTGTGTCTATTTATATTGTGCTTTTCCAATCTTGAAAAAGCACAATATAACTGATAGCAAAGTTGCTTTCCTTTTAAATGACAGCACACACTGTACAATGAAGGCATTTACCAAGCAGAAATGACAAACACTTTAGCTTTAAATATTAATTTTTGGAGATATATGAACAGTAGAAACTCGATTTTCCTCATAAAGTCAACATAAGGTTAAAGATTAAAGATATTGAGCATAGCTCAACATAATATTTATCAAAGATGCTCATAAAGATATGAAGCAGCAATGATACAGTGACACCAACAACTTTGTACTGAAGCAAAACATGCCTGGTTCTTCCTGTATCTGACAGTAACGAATCATGCTTTAATCAACCAAAAGTCATGCACTTTCACTCTCCACCTACTGAAGTCCACTCCAGCAATCCTCAGCATAATTCTCCCTTGGTCCACTCCAGGCTTCACCTTTTCTTAAAATGCATGAGGGCAATTTTTTATTTTTTATTTTTCCCAGAGACTCTGCTATGCAAGCTTGCTGCCTGGAGCCATTACCGAGCAGCTGATGCAGACACTGCAGATGGACATGTGTCATTCAGCTGAGCTGTCAGATGAGGAACAGTCAAGCGTCTGTCACCCAGACAGACACATGAAGAAATTTATCCTAGATACCCCACCCACCCTCCACACACACAGTGGGGCAGAACAGAGTGTGCCCCACTGAGACAATGCAGAACTGTACATGCTGAGGTTTTTGACAGATAAAAAACATAACTGACTTTTGTTTCTTGCTTTTCATTTCATAAAAAAATACAAAGATTTGTCATGGAAGTAAATCCTCTAAATTGTTTCCCCCCAGAAAACTTGCTAAGCCCGGTGGTTGGGCGCTAGGGCTTTTTGAGTTAAAAAATGTTTAAAGTTGAAAGGAAATTTGAACATATCACTTGATAATTGTGTGTTATTGAAAGTTTGGAAGATTAATACCTGAACACCAACTATAAAGTCTTTAAAAATGCAAACATTTTTTAAAGTCTTTTAAAAAAACTTAAATAAATAAGGAATGCTTAGCCTGGTGGGACACAAGTAAAGCCTGGTGGCCCGCCAGGCTTATAATACACTGGGGAAACCCTGTTATATATATAGGAAATAATTCTTACCGCTGTAACCCATAGTAGTAGAAACCCCACAGGATGAAGGTCACAGACTATGTGAATAAAAATAAGACTTTCAGCTGCTTCCAATTACGGCTGGGTAATAGAAATTAGCTACTTAAACAAAGAAAAGAGTGCAAATATTCATGAAAATGTTTATAAATCCTTAACTCACATTAACAATAAACAACTATTACACGCTAATTCAACTCAGCTTACTTTTTATTTAATTTTAACCCCAAACTGAAGGTGTGTCCATGTTGTTTCATACAAATACCTGTAATGAGCTTCAGTTAGTGAGGACTTTATTGATGTTTGGTAATTTATAGAGCACTGCAGTCAATCGTCAACAGTAATTGCTTCCTGAGGACATCAATTGCTGACATGTAATAAAATGTAAATGTGTAATAAAAATAAAGATACTTGCAGTTTGTGGCAAAATAAGATAGAAAGCATATAATTGTGTGAGCATATAAAATAACTTGCACAATTATAAATTGTTTAATTATATTCCATTAATTCTTTTGTAATTGTCAGTACAAAATCTGAAAAAACAAAAACAAAAACAAAAAAACAATATAAACTTAAAATGATTTGTGAAACTGCTATGTCTCATCAGTAAGTAGCACAACCTTCCATCATTCCCCTGCTGGGGTTTCCATTGTGCATTTGAAAAGGAAGACAGCCAAAATGCAGTTAGTCTAAACAATAGAAACACAGACAGACAATTACCCAGCCCGTAGGGAGTCACAGACTAAAGAGCTGGTCAATGTTTCTGTGCAACATATGCATCAAAAAGGCTGGGTCAGCTCATTCTCCTCCCGCTCTCTAAGTGCATCTTTGCCCAATCTATGTCCAAGGGTGAGAACAATTGCCACATCACAGAGGTGTGAATACGTTGATGAATTCACCCTTTACTTTTGACACCTGATATGTAAAAGCCCGACTTATATTCAGGAGCAATGAGTGGTGCTTTCACAAAGTCAATATTTCTCTCTAACATGCAGAGTAGGCATGCAGACTAATGACAGACCCGGTATATCACCAAATGAGTGCACAACAGGGGTAGAGGACTGGAATTAATAGCTCCAGCAACAAATGACCTGACAGGACAACTGCAAACACACAGACAGACAAAACGGCATAAAAACAAACACACACACGAGCAAGTACTGTCACATACAAAACCACAGTGTATTTATTCCTTAAAAAAAAAATACAGCAGCCAGCATACGGATACAGTAAATCCAGAGAGGACTGCCAGCATGTCACTATGTGTGAAAGAGAATAATATTTGCAAGTGATGCTGTGATTTCAAGGCTCCTCCATCAACAGCATTGTGCTGTCACTCCTCTGTGATTTTCACCCATGACAGGCTTTTTTTTTTGTTTCAGGCAGTTGTGGTCAGGTAAACAGATTTTTATTTTTTTCATGTCTTCAATAGAGCCCACAACTCATTTAATGCCCCCCCTGACATCTTCCCCTCTCACTTCTCATACTGCCTCTCCACCCTCCCAGAGCAAAAGGCTTATCATGAAAGCACAACAAGGATATATTGTCAGGAATTTTACTTTTAGGTAGCCCTGATTGAAAGAGGCTGCATTTGTGCTCTCAAGTACACCCTTCCTCTATTCCCTCCTCCATGGTGCACAAGAGTGCCATTATGGTTGCTGTGGACCTCATCCATTCATCATTCTTCTCACCTATGAAGCAAAACACACATATATCAGCCATAGCTTCCCTCCCACTTCCCTAAATCATGCTTTGTTCTGCTGTGTGTAAAGAAAACTGCTTTGGCTTTGGATATCAACACCCGCTGAGCCAAATGAGAAGAATGGAGACCTTCACTTTTTTCTGAACCGCAAACATTATTGCGTACGATCTTGGAAAGTTAACAAAAAGTTATTTTGGTATTGAGAGGGAAGGTAATATTTCTGTATTTAATATTTGTATTAGGAGTGACGGAAAACGCTTTTCAGAGTTTTTAAGTGTCTCATTTGGGAAGGGAGCAGTTTCAGTTCAATCCACAGGAGCAGATATTATCATAGGAGTCTGTCTTAACAGCGTGCAGCTGGCTGGAGTTGTTTTGTCCTCTGCATCTTTTTTTTTTTTTTTTTTTACTGGGTTTAGCCTTAAGCATTCACGTGATTTGAAAGTTTGCAGGTGATATCAGGTTTCATTACAATATATACAGACTATTAGAGCGAAGATCACAAGCTAAAGAAAACAAGCAATTTTCTAAGAATATGACAAAAATAAGAACCATTATGCTCTGAAAATTACACTAGAAATTGTTCTGAAATGCCTATTGTCTGCATTTAACATGCAATGAAAATAGTCTGTTTGCCTGCAATAATCAGTCTGGTAAGACTGTCGAGCTCCATCGTATACTTAGGATTGATGATTCCCAAAATATCACTTTGCTTTCAGACTGCAAGACTACTGGAGGTTTTCAAAGTAGGATGGGATGCAGATATTTCTGTTACCGAGCTCATTTCCTTTCTAACCAAATCCCAGTCTTTGCCCAGGAGCCAGACAGCCTATATACTTTAAAGACTAGACTTAAAAATTTCTATTTTGTAAAGCTTATAGCTAGAGAAGCTTAGGTTGTCCTGATCTACACTTTACTGCCAAAAGAATTGGGTCACTTGTCTTTACACAGACATGAACTTTTATGGCATCCCATTCCTAATAGGAAAACTTTATGGTACTGGTCCATCCTTTGCTGCTTCAACAACTTCAACTCTTCTGGTAAAGCTTCAACAAGCTTTATTAGTGTGTTTACAGGAATTTTAAACCATTCTTCCAGTAGAGAATTCAGGAGGCCAGGCACAAATATTGGAGGAGAAGGTCTGTCTTAGAGTCCATCCTCTAATTCATCCCAAAGGCTCGGTCAAGACAGGTCCCTATGCAGACCAGTCGTGTTTGTCCACAGCACACTCACTCATTCATGTGTTTATGGACCGTGATATGTGCACTGGTGCACAGTTATGCTGGAAATGAAGAGGCCATCTCCCAACTGTTCCTACAGAATCAGGAAGGGGGAAAAAAACATGGTGAAAATGTCTTCTTTTCCTGTAGCGCTGAGCTTCACTGAAAATGAGAGATTGAGATGAACTCCTGAAAATCAACCCACACCAAAAACCTCATTGAACCAAACTGTATTCTTGACACAAAGCAGTCAGGTAAGAGTTGTTCTCCTGGCAACTGACTAACCCTGACTTGTCCATAAGATTGCCAGAAAGAGAAGCATGATTCTTCACACCAGAGAACATTTCTCCACTGATCTGGAGTCCAGTGGTGGCATGTTTTATACCACTTCATCCACTGCTTTTGATTGCACACAGTGATGCATGGCTTGGCCATGGAAAACCATCCCATAAAACTCTCTACACACCTTTCTTGTGCTAATATGAAGAGCACATTAAGTTTGCAGGTCAGCAGCTATTTAGTCTGCAGAAAGTTAGAGACCACAGGCTACCATGCGTCCACATGACGTTCCACAGACGCAGTGATTTTGTGACCTATGACTTTGTGCCTGTGTTCCCAACAGCTGCTGAATACTTAGCAGTAAAATATTCTACTTCTGGATTTATTGGAAAGGTGGCATTCTCTCACTGTACCAATTTATTGAGCTACTAAGACTGACCCATTCTTTCATAAATGTTTGTATTAGCAGTCGGGATGCTTAAATGCTTGATTTTTATAAACCTATTGCCATGGAAGTGATTGGAGGACCTGAGCTCAATAGTTTGGCCTGGTGACCCATTACTTTCAGCAATATAGTGCATCTCAGTAGTTTTACTGCTATAAACCGAGGCTGTCGGCAGATATACTGACACTTTTTCTTGCCCTGATACTCTCCCTTACGGCGTTATTTGCAACTACAGTATTGCTTCCATTAACTTTGTGTTCTCTCGTCATTAGACCTTTAGAAACTACACCTGGCTAAGTGCCTCTGTGTTTAGATGTCTTTCTTGGAGAGAAATAATGACGACACATTTTTCTCATGTTGCTAAGATAGCTTCATTGCAAAGCCCTTTCAGGTTTCAAAATAAAACCACATCCTAATTGACCATTGATTGTCACTATTACCAGCATTAATTTCTTGTACATTCTTTGTTTTTTTGTTTTTTTATGGAAAGTATGCCAGGTCCAGTAAATCTGTGTTTTGCTGTTTCTCATTCCTAGATAGTGTCAATAGCTTGTCAGCACAGCTGCTGGGTAACTTTGTGTACTCCTTTTGCTTTCTTTAGCAAAAGGAGTGTATCTGGCACAGTGATTCTGTATTTATGTGTCTTTTACCTGGACAGAGCCACTGACAGCTGCTGCTGTCATTAATGCTGAGTTCTTTTTTTTTGTCTTGTTCTCACCAAATGTGCTCTGGGCAAACTGCTTATGCATGTCTTTGACTGAAAGGCTTGTTAGCAGTTAATCCTGCTATTAGTTTTCTGTTCTTAGTTTTAATTTTTCCATTACAAAGTACTCTCAGCAGCACAGTGATTCTTTGTTTGGCTGTGTCTCTTTCTTGAATGGAGTCACTGATGGTTTTTACTACCTGGGACTAAATGATCAATCATTTTTGCTGTGCTGTATGTTAATTAGGTTTGAATTTAACTATATTAGATTGTAACTTAATCTTAGAAAATAGCAGGGCTGTACATGAGTGGATTGAGTTTTATATTTAGATATAATTGAGACCTGCTTAAGAAAAACATTTTTGGTGAATTGACCACATTAACTTTGACAATGTGCTTAGTTATTCTTTGTCACAAGCTTTTTTTATTACATCTTTTTTTAAAAGGGTTTATAGTCGTACTCAGGTGTGTATTTGTTTTAATCCCTTGTCCATAAACACTTTCATAAGAACAGCTAACTGATTAAATAATGTGCGCTCACTAAGATCCTTCACAGACTGAAACTGTTGTTGAAACAAATCTGAGTAGAAGGTAATCCAGGTAGTCAGAAATGATGAAAAGCATCATTGGCAACATTGCCAAAGATTTTTCAAATGTGCATTTAAGCAAAGTAATCACAAACAGAAACTTTTCTTATGAACCTGCCAACAACTGATGGTATTAAGCAGATTGGGTGGGTGTCAAAATAAATTCTAGATCGTTTAAATTACCAAAATTATCTGTAACACGTGTCAAACTGGAAGCACAGGGGCCAAATCTGCCCCACAGTAGCTTTTTATGTGGCCCTCTAGATTCCAAATTACATCAATAAGTCCATCCAGTTTTTCACAAATCTGAAAAATTTACACAAAATCAACAAATCTTCACATTTTTCTCTAATTTAACTGCAACTTTTTGCAAAATTGGTCAAAAACATTGAGTTGAAGTGATTGCTGCTTCAGCCTTACTTGATGTCAAGCTGTAGTATATAATTGATACAGTAAGTGTCAGTTACAGACACATTTAACATCAAACATTTCCAAATTTGCACCACAAAAACTGAAACTGTTGCTGAAACAAATCTGAGTAGAAAAACACTAAATCACTAAATCTTGGAGGAACGGCTATTTATTGATATTTTAACAGTTTAACTGGTTTGATCAATATATTCTTGCACAACTGGCCCTTTAAGAACATTCAGAATTTTGACATGGAACAAAACTAAAATGAGTTTAACATCCATGCTCTATAACAAAATAATAAACACAATGTGTTAAAATAATGCCAAAAGAAACATTTATTGTGGATCCCCAAACTTTCCTCTCCTAAAATATTTGTCCCCCAACTCAAGTTAGAAAAAATAAATGCGTGCAGAGGAACAAAGAGGTGGAAGTGACTCAATAGTAAACTTTTGAGCAAGAAACTCTTCTTAAATTCTTGCTGCATTACTTCTTTCTCCATACATAATTTCAGGCTATTGTTCCTTTGATTTGTAGTCACAGTGCTTGGTTAAAATGTTGGCTTTTACTCTGTGTATGGCTGGGATTAAAAAAACAACAACTACTCCTTAGATTTTTCCATTTAAAAGCAAATGAATTTAAATGTTATGTAAGCTTCAGCAATTACATCTACCAAACCTTGCATCAGACAAAAGGAAATGTGTATGCAAATAGGGTATTTTTACAGATGTTCTACATTAGCTACTAATTAACAATTTCTTTTTCTTGTTTTACAACTTTCATTGACATCAAATAGTTACCCTTTAAAATCTAGATAATGATGTATCCCGCTGGGACGCCACAATAGATAAAATCCCTGCACCCGTCTTTTGAGTCTTCAAGGATATTTAATAATCAGTACAGGGTTTCCTTTTCTAACTCAGCTGGACATCTTTCACTAGTAGATGTAGGATGGCTAGTTTGCATATTGTATGTATGAGAAAGTTAATTGTAGTGGGATTATTTGCCATTTATTCATTACACAAGCTATTTCTGTTGCATTATTCATATTCGAACAGGATCCGGGGCATGTTTTAATCATACTGAATGCAGATTGACAGTGCTGTGTCACCACTCTTTTCTAATGAAAAGCCAGCAGAAAGCTAGCCCATCTTTGTTCGCTGCTGCAAATGTTAAAGCTTGAACAGATTAAAAAACTGTCTGTGTGCAAATATCACTGAAAGTTTAATGAAAAGAAGATGTTTACATGTTTTTTTTCTTTTTTTTTTCTATGAAAGGGATTGAAAACTCCCATCAAAATGGACCGCTTTGCTTGTGAAGCAAGTTGCATTGCTGTATGCATTGCTGTGATATATTCAAGCAACGCAGTAGGTGGGCCCTGTCCTTTTAATCTCTAATCCTTCCCCCTCTCAGGAGGAGGAGAGTGTGGGGATCAGAGAGCAGAGAGAAGGTATCCTCTTCTGGACACAGACCAGTGCAATGGCACTTCTCCTGTCCCGTACTGAAGCTGTCACTGCCGGTGTCTGGGTCCATGAGGCAGGCAATTTCAGCATTGTGGTGTGAATCGATACCCAATCACATCACGTTCACAGGCAGCACATCAACCTGAAGAGCCCATAGCGCAATTTACAGCATATTGTTTTTGGCCCTGGGAGCAAACAGGCACGAGCAGCAATAGAAGCATCATGGCAAAGCAAGACAAGGCCTTGTCACGGCTATAACAGCCTTATCTCTGACCACAGAGGTACTCATACTAAGCAGCAGAGCCAAGCAAAGGCCCGGGAACACACAGAGTGCATAATGCATCCACTGTTTAAATTCAGCAGGAGGATTAAGAATCATGGTCTTACAACAAGTGTATCATTTTAAATAGGCCCATTTAAAGTATATCTGCCACCAGCTGTAAATCAAATCTACTTCCCTTTTAGTAAGTAAATTTCAGGGACAAGAGATGTCCAATAATGAGACACATTTCTTTGTAAAATAAAACCAGGCCGACCAAGAATCAGGTTGCAGGGATACAATGAACCACCACAAAAATAAAATAAAATAAACAGCAGTACAGCCTTGCAAATATGTATTCCTCTTTACCCTTTTCATATTTGATAATGTTAAAACATTAAATGTCAATGTATTTAATTGGAATGTTTTATGATACACCAACATAAAGCAGACTGTACTTCCCAAGTAGAAGAAAAAACTTACTTGGGCTCTAACTTCTGTACAAATAAAAATCTGGAAAGTTTGGCAAGCATTTATTACAGTCAGCCACCTCAAGTAGATTTTAGAACCAGACTTTCCTGCGATTACACCCAAATGCCTTTTGGAGTTTTATCTTCCAGTTGACAGCTTTGCACATCCATAAAGTGATATTTTTGCCCCAGCTTAGTTTAACTGGATACAATATTTCTGTGAACATCAAATTTCGAATCAATTAGATTTAGGTCTGGACTTTAATTGGTTCATTCTGACACATGAATTTGTACTAAACCATTCTAATAGAGCACTGACTACATGTTTAGGGCCCTTCAGCCTCAGTCCCTGGTCTTTTGCAGACTCAAATTTTGACAATAAAACAACTTTGAATTGGATAGTTGCATTTTATGTTAGCAACCAACAATGACAAACCAGTCGGAATAATACAAATTAAAGTTTTTGATCGTAACATGAAAAGTAACTGCAACTAAATATTGAAACATGGCACAAAACCAATGTCTGAACATAATAACAGGAATTCGCCAGGGAGCTGAAAACATTGCAGGTGGTATTAAAAGAAGACAGATTCATCAAACAATGTGAAGAACATAATGTTTGTTTGTCTGCAACTTGCGTCTTGTCAAGCCAACAAGTGGTTTCTATGCACACCTGCAATCACGATATGGTTCCACCGCAGGGTTTCTTCAATGAAGCCAGCAGCCACGCTGTGAGCTCCGTGTGCTGTATGGATTAGAGTGGAAACCGCATCGTATTCTCCAGAGAAACACAGACTGAATGACCATGGTGGGCGAAGCCATAAGCGATAAAAATAATTGTTGTTTTTTTTATTTTACCAACAGAATTACAGTTTTGACCTTAGACAGCAAATGACACTGAAGGAAGGCAATTATGAGAGTAAAATAATTGAAAGGCAAGTAAAAACATATATTTTGTGTATTTCAACTTGTGCAAATCTGCTACACACGGTACAAAAATGTGTTCTTTTGACTCGGGTAATCTACTATTCTTTAATATTAAATCAGTAACCTTATCAGGAAAGCACAACAGGAAACAACCCCATTATTGGTAAAAATGTGAGACATATCACTGCTGTTTGATTGATGCAGCTATTCCCCACAGAGATAAAGCTTCTACTTCAATCTCAACTACAGAGGACGACACAAAACACTGTACCTAAGATGGTTGTTATGACTACGTAATTCTTTTTAAATGGTGCTTTTATACAGTGCAAAACTGACTGAGGCAAGTCAAGGGCATAACGACTAAAGCATTTTCCCCTCACAGTTCAAAGCTAAGATCAGCTTTTTTTTTTTCTCTCTGATCTTTGAAATGCAGTCGTGATGTGGGTGTGTTTGTGTTTGATTGAAGAATCTTTTTGTAAGACAAAATCTCTCACAAATAATGTTGGAATTGGTTTTGTACATGAGCAAAGACTAACTCCTGTTGTTATCATTGCTAGATAAGCCAGTTAACTTTTATTCAAAAAGGAAACGGCACAAATAGTTGATAAAACCCAAGAATAAACAATGCTATGAAACTCAGCAGCTTCGTTTTTAGCAATTTAACCAATTAATTTGGTATTTTTATATCAAAGTTAAGAAAGAAAGAGACAGGTTATTCTCCTTTTGTTCAGCACTTAGTGGATAGTCACAGCTCCTTCCATTGCTGTCACTATCGCTGCTTCCACCCACTTATGGCCTTGGGGAAGATGTAGACTGCAACTCGTCTCTGTCAATAGTCATGAAGCGATGCCAGCGACACTCTTTCTATCCTATTCCTGCACAGGCAGCCTACACCAGTAACATGAGCAGGAGTCGGTAGTGCTGCATCAAATGAATGTGTGAACCTGCAGACACGGCTAATTTTGGGACAGTGATCCAAAATTCTGCTGTGGTAAGCCATTGCTTTTGTTATTCCATTCTAAAATATGCTATTATTTCTAAAGCAGTAAGAAATGCATGTCATTCTTTCTCCAGGATCTATTTAACTTTCAGATTTTAGGAAACAAATAGTATGGAATAAGGAAGAAAAAACTAAAAAAAATAAATAAATAAAGGCTGAAGAACAATATCTTAAAAAAAGTTATTTTATAAAGCCTTATATTCCTCTAAGGTTGTTTCAAATTGATGTCTTTTTATGGTATTTTGTGACAAAGAATACATTCTACAATTTCTTAAAACCCAATTTACCTCAAGTAACAAGAAAAATATAGAACTAAAATGATTTAATCTAGTTTTGATGCAAACTTATTACTTATTTTTAAAACAGAGGTGTTTTCAAAACTCTAATGCCGGAAATTAACATTACCACATAAAGTATGAGCAATTTAGTCTGCCACAAAATCTGAGTTGCTGTAAATTATGAATTTAAAGTATTTACATTGTCATGTTATCCAAAGCGGCATCATATTTTGTCTCATTACATGTTGGGAGAGACTTGTGACTTTTCCAATTAGATACAAAATTATTGGTAACATAAAAAAAACAACACAAAAAGTATAAAATAATTATAGAATTTTGTTTTTTACTACAAGTATGACTGATCTCTGAGTCAAATTTGAGTTCCTCGTCTGAGGTAATATAAACATATTCTTTCATATTCATATCAACTTGAGTATTAATTTCAAGTAGCACCCTTCTATTATCTAGCAAATCAAACTAAAAACAAATATAAGATCATTTTCTGCTCTGGAGCACATTGTTTTCCCATAGCAGAGTCAACCAACACATCTTCACTGGGATGACTCGAAGAATCTAAAAAGAAACGGATCAGTGGCTTTGTGCTGACATTTCCATTTACAGATAGCAACAGCTAATACCTTTTCTCTGATTAGAAGCTGTAATTTCTCTATTTGAATAGCAATCAATAAATTCTGTACATTTGTGCACCGTGCGCAAGACGCTCATAAGCAATGTGAGTGTGTCTAGTATTTCTGGATATCCACAGATAACCCAACCCTCCCCAGCCCCCGCACCTTTTATTACCATATTACAGACCGTCCGTCTTTTACCGCCACGGATGATCTCCACACGGAGATCAGTGTTCGCGTAGATATATATAAATGTGCATTTTCATCATATCCTCACGCCAAGCAGATTAATCAGCAGTGCATTCCCCTGCCAGCCACACCTCATCCATATTCCTGCTGGCTTATTGCAGGGGGAGCGGCTGGTGATAAAGCAGGATCGATATGCAAAGCTAGTAAAAACACAGCAAGTACAACAGCATGGCACAAAGGCAAAAGACTAGAGATGACAGGACAGAGAGGAAGGGAAGGTGTTAAAAAACTTCAGCTGCAGCATGCTAAGACGAGAAAACGCAGGGCTACACATTCCATGCAATAGGTTGAGACAACATAAAACATTCCTATGTCACTCCTTAGGCTGTGGTGGTTCAGATAATTTTATATTCATTCTACAGCATGTTGGCTAAACTTCAATACATGCATATGAAAAATCCCTATGTGCATTACAAGGCCCATTGAAAACCCCAACAATTGAAGGTTAACTCTTCAGGCACTGTGTAAATCTTTTATATCCACACCGAGTGAAAACAGTTCATAAGTGCAAAAATTATTTTGACTGCAAAAGTCGAGCTGCAATATAACTTGGGACACAGTACCTTTAAACCTTTCTGACAGGTAAACCTGGAAAAGCATCAAAGATTTTCTCTCCTTGTCATATCCCCAAAACTGCCACTGAGAATGGAGTGACAACTTTATTTCTCATCTGTTACATAAATCAAGGAAAATACTGTGAAAGTCAGCTCTTCAAACTAAGAAATTCCCAGTGCTTTCTAAGCTTCGAAGGATTTCTTTAACAAAGTTTCACACAGGAGTGAGAGGGAAAAAAAGTAATTTCTTTGACAGGCAGACATTATGTGATAGAGGAGACTTTTCACTGCATTAAAGAATGGGGCTCCAAACAACAAAGAGATAGCAGCTGTTTAAAAGGCCAATTTTCCAGTCCACATTGTCATTGTCACACTCTTAACTCCAAAGGCAGACATGCACTCTGGCATCAAAGGCCATTGATTTTCTAATCAAGAGCAAATGATGATTAAGGCATATCTGCCCCCTTATCTTTCCGTTTAAAATCCTCCTTTCTGGATTCAATTTGACTTTGGCTGTTTTGCTACTGAGGGGAATCAGGACAGTCAAAGACAAAGACACCTTGTAGAGACAACGAACGGTGTCATAAATGATTAAGGCTAGTAGAACAGAAAATAATCATCCAACCTTTTTTCTCCCTATAGGTCACTGAGGGCTTGTTTTGTAACCTTTTTCTTGCCTTATTTCTCCACATCTGCAACCTAAATGTGCGATAAATGCACCAAACTGTTTGGCATTGACATTTCAGATCGCCATCCAGTGCTGTTTTAACCCTGACATTTCTAAACTTGAATATCTCCCACCCCCTGAATTCTACTGAATTAATTCCTTTTGGTATCTGGAGAGGACATTTAGGGCTTTTCAATGACACCAGATGTGAAGGGGTGGGACTTTTGTACGTACCTCTTTCTAATTCATAAAAATGGCGCTCATCACTAATAACACATTTTATGGGAAGAGACAAAGTGCATAAGTATTCTAATTACCTTACAGACTGTGGAATTTAAAAAAATTGTGATTGGACAATATTTTTTTTTCTGGTAGTCAGGAGGGTATGCAGAAACTTTATACTTTCTTCACTAATCTATTGAATCACATCCTATACTTTCCTCATCCCCTCTAGTGGAGGATCTAAGTACTGCAGATGGCCAATTTAACTTAAAAATCCACAACGCATTCTAAGATATTTTCTGATTATTTTCATCAGAATTTGAAATTTGAGTTACTTGTAATTTTTTCACACAATTGATCAATTAGTTTGCAAGTTCAATTAAAAAAAAACCAGAAACTTTTCTTAATGAAGCTTTGAACTTGCACTCATGCAGAATTTTTGCCTGTGGAAATAAAGTGTATGTATACAAGTACATTTTATTTAAATAATATATTTCACAGATAATCTAAGTGCTTCACAGGGATAGCATAAAAGTTTAAGTGCAATTACATGTTTCAGATTTTATTTAGATCATTTAAATAACAATGAGATAAAAATGATCTTTTAAGAAAGTACTCAACTGCTTTTTCAAACGAGTCAAACTTACGTAAAGGGAAAATTGTTCCACATTCTAGTCGTAAGCCATCTCCTTTAGTTTGGTACAGGTAACCGATGCATAAACATGAAAACCTTATGTTCAGCAACAGTGGAACATGAAGCGACACCATAACAAAACGACATGGTGATCATCGCAGACAATCCAGAGCCTGAGGACTCCCACCATCACTGAAGTCAGCTGTTTTTAGGAACATCAAAGCTTCCCAGTGAACTACACGGATCAAAAGAAAGCTTTATGTTGACAATGATCAACAAGGATCCCATAAGTAGCTTGCTCTATGTGCATGCTGGTTCATTTAATCCCCTTCACCATTTTTGTAGTTTTGTCCTTTTTGTATCTTTTGTTAAAAGAAACTAAAGTACAATTGCAAGCCCAGCTGTCTGCAACACAGAGTCCCTTACTAACAATTCAAACACATCACACTTGAGTCTTTATTGTAGCAGCAGTGCAATGTCTGTGGACCAATTTGCCTCTTTGTCAATTCATACACACATTTTGTATCCATGTGTTGCTATTTCCAATGATACTCTACTGCAGAGGTTCCCAAACTGTGGGGCGCGCCCCCTAGGGGGGGCGCCGTGTCATTGCAGGGGGGGCGCGGGAAGCCGTCTGGAT
>NW_015112652.1:96039-164377 GCF_001443285.1 Poecilia latipinna | reverse complement strand
GGAGACCTGCTGCTGCTGTGCGGAGCTACGTAGGTTTGTGTAAGAATCACGGCAGCAAACCAGCAAAACGCAAAGAACTTTTCACAGTTTTTCCCTCCAAACTAACCGACTGAGTTGAGTAAAGCTGCTGGATGCAGGTAATGTTAGCTAAAAGATGACTAGCTAATGTTAGCTAAAAGATGACTAGCTAATATCAATACAGAACCTTTAGCTTAACAAGTACCTTGTAGTAGGCTACCGATGTTGGTGTCTATTTTCAGCTACGTACATTCATTTTGCCCCCAAAAAAGTCGATGCTCCCCCCTCGTCGTTTCAACCAGACAGCCATTTGTAATCCATAGGGGGGCGCAGAAAATATTTGGAAACCACTGGGGGGGCGCAGAAGAAAAAGTTTGGGAACCACTGCTCTACTGACAGGTTTTAAAAACATGCTTAGAGTAAAAGCGTCATGAGTTCCCTCTGATGAGAATTTTAGACAGTAAATTAGACCATCATACAACAAGCAAGTACAAGTTATAGTGGCTACAACTTATTCAAAGCATTCACTATTACCATCACCAATGATGACCCTGGTAATGTGATACAAGAACAGATACTGTTCATGTTTTAATAGAAAATTAAACCACTAATTAAGTAGCTAATAATGTATTCCTTGTAACTTATAGTAAAGTAAAAACATAAAAAATATACACCTTTGTCTTCACTGACTCTTGAATGTAAAAAGGTTTTTTTGTGTGTGTCTGTACCACTGCACTCTCAACACTTAACATTTATGTGGAAAGCTGCTTTATAAAAGTGTAGATATGGAGAAACTTGGTAAATCCACTATCGCTGCATGTATTCCCACCTCAGTGCTCGCCTAAATTCCCAAACTGGGTAGCAATAAACAATGTTAAAAAGGTTGGGAATAAAATCCCCATTTCTTATACGTTGATAACATTAAGAAGTAATACCACAAAGCAGAGCTTGGTCACCCTAAGGGTGTAAATGCTCATTTCTTAGCAGACTTCAATTATCCAAACTCTCTTCCCTGGTCGGTCTTCCTATGTATATGTTTAGCCTTTGTGCTACACCTGCCTGAGGATGAGGGATTAACTTCCATCCGGATCCTTAAGCTTAGTTTGGACTTTGGGTTTAGTCGTCCTTCAGGACCAGCCTGGAGCTCAGCTTAAGAAAGACACCCAAAGCCTTCATCGCCTCAGCGGCCCCTCTTCCACTCACCCTCTATTTGCACCATTCCAGCTCAGACCGTAAACACTGAAATGGAGGGAGAAAGAATCAAAGACAGATGGGCATCATCAGTCCCTGACCTTCAGGCAATGTGAGCTGAATATGCAAAGCAATATGTTGCGTTTTTAAATGCATTGTTCCCATAGTGGAAGCAGGGAAACAGAGACAGACAGTATAGACAGGCGGAAAGAAACACCTTATAAAACATGCAAGGGCCAATATCTTTGATGAATAGGGGTCATTGTGTTACAGCTGTTCATACTCAATACTCAATTTTAATGAGTTATTACACCAGGAAGAATTTCCTCACAGACAAATAATAAGAAGCAAGGACACTCATTTCCAGATCCATAATTTCCAGCTCGCAACTTATAAGTGTTCATCACACCTAAACCAGAGCGCGATTGGAGGGTCATTCGTGGTGGGTTTTATTCTCTGGTGCATTCATCTTGTTTCCTATTAGCTTTCCCACAAGCCTCTAACTCCGTGATGTCACTATACCTGAAGCGATTGTGAAGCAGAGCATCCATCACGATGGAGATGAGATAATTGTGGGATATCTTTGGCTGCACAGTGAGACCTAACTTGAGAGCAAGAGAAACTGCAGAAACAGGAGGCTATTGTGTTCACAAAGTCCTCTCCAGACAGATGGTATAACAGAGGGAACTAGTTTTGCTTTTACTATTTCCCTCTATTTTTGATGCTTACATATGTTGCCTCTCAGAAAGTAAAAATTAAATTACCCCTCCAAGAATTTCTTGACCATACTGAGTTATACTTAAAGTATTATCTTTCCTTTTAAAACCCAGTAGACTGGAACAGTGCCTTACAAAGGAGTTTATAAGCATTAAACATGTTTAATTTTGTTACATCACAACCAAAACATGTATATTTTCTTAGGGTTTACATGATGGACCAGCAAAAGAACCATATAACTAAAATTAACCAAAAAAAATATATAATTTTTCAAGTTTTCAAATAATGTTTAGTCTCTGAGGCCATCATAGAAAATCTGTTTTTACGCTAAAATTAAGATACACACAGATTAACTCTTTACTAATAGGTGACTGCTGAATTGATTGCGCTGTATTTTAGTTAGATTAACATTTAATGTGGAAGAATATGAAAGGGGGTATTATATAATATAACCTCTTTTTTACTTTTTTATAATGTTGTAATGAACGGTTATATACACCCCAACAGAGAAGCATTATGTCAGAAAGAGCAGGAACTTCTTAAAGAGACAGAGGAAAAATTCAAGGTGTCATGTTCCTTTTTAATACTGAAGGTAACAGTTACTTGATTTTGCTATAAAATGACATTATGCACCTGAAAAATACATTATATTATATTTTGTAAATTATCAGTCATCATCTCATGACTTTAACATTTCGCCAGATTTAATTCTGACGTTTGGTGAGTGAAATCATTTAAATCTACCTGCAAAAGCAGAAATGTGTAGCTCTATCATTTCCATCACCAGATTGCTGAACCGTTGCTAGTCCCCCATGATTTCCTCTACCTGTCCTTATCATGGAGCACAATGTACCGATGTAACCCGCACCTTTGCTAGGGCAAGATTTGTTTTCTTATGGAGAGGTTTCTGTAGATTTTAACCTTAATCCTATCAGCTAATGTGAAGGCACTGATCCGCAGCTGTCTTGAAGGTTATCTGTGCATGTTTCACACCCGCAGCATTCATTATTTACATAGCTGCTCCCCTGAGGTACCAACCACCACAGGAGGTGTAGATGGGAAATCTACCTCCCAATCTGCCAGTGACACATCCATATCTATACTGCATGGCTCACTGACTCAGGAGGATGTCATGTCAGGATTATCATCCATTCCCTGGAAACTTCATCATCATCGGCACCAGAAGCCCTGTCAGCGGATCAGGCTGGCGAGTTTGCCTTTTAAATCAGGGGTTCCCCAAATGTGGCGGCTCAAGGGACAGCTGTAGGGAAGAGGGACTTGAACCGAAACACAAAGTAACAATCCTTCACCAATTAAACCCTGTATGATTACGATGATGAGGATGCTTGTCTTTTTGCTCTGTCATTATTTGCTATCTTTGTAGCTCTGGCCGTTTTATACCCGTCTACCACGGGATATTTCACACCGATTATTGAGCAATTCACAGCCTCCTGGGGAACGTTTCGTACCTACTTTGACAACCGACTGAAAGTAATTTAGTATATTCTTTTCAGAGTTAAGAGATGTGGTTTTATGACTGAAATAAATTATGTCTTTCAGGAGGAAGCTGCTTCAAGTTATTCTGGTTTGCTCAGAGGTCATAACCCTAAAGTGTCAACTGGTCCAAATGAGGATGGGAACCAAAATAATTTTAAATTGTGTATAAAGACAAATTTGAAATACGTATTAAACAATTAAGATAAAACACAGGGAGAAAATAGCATTTTATCACCATTTATCTGCATAATACATTAACATACTTGACTACATAAAAAGATAAACCAATGCACAGAAATTTCAGTACTTGTGTACAAAATGGTTTGTTTTCAGGAAACAACTGCGGGAGCAAATTGACAAGGGGGCAAATTGACCTCAGCCTGCATGTGGGGCAAAAATCATCAACACCAGTCTGTTTTCATTTTATGTTCCCTAATCAAAGAGGTCAATGATATCCAACTGTGAACAAAACTCTGCTTGATTTGTTTTGTTTTCTGAAGCAAACAAAGCTGATTTTTATTCTTTAAATCCAAACATTTAGAAAAACGTGGTCAGATCTAATAAAAACAGTACATTTGCATTTGGAGTTTGTAATCTTACTTAAAAGCCTAACCAAAAGAGGTAGCAGCACATACTGTAAATATAAAACATAACTTTAGATAGTAGACATAAACCTTCCATGTAGGCTCTAACTTTTAAATGTCTTTAGAAAAAAAATGAGCTGAGACATCAGTGGGAGTATATGGCAACAAAATTAAGGTAATTATATTTTGTTAATGTATAAATTACTCATTCACCTAACTCCCATTCACATATCTGGAGTGGCATAAATGCATCTGCAGCTTAATGCAGCAGTTTCACTGCCTTATCCCATCCACCCATGGATAATTAATTCTAATGATACTTTTTATCTGTGACAGCCATTACGATAAACATCAATGCACACACCCACTCATGCGGATGTGCTATTGAGCGTAGACGTGACCTTTCGGGACCCCCTCGGACCTCCAGAGACGTGTGTGAAAAACACCCCGAACACCTACGCCTACTCTTCAGTGTTCAGAGGTTGATTTGATATTAGCGTGAAAGGAGTATTTATAGAGCAGCACCAAGGTTCGTTCCCACATCCTTTCACCGCCCTGAGCTCGGCCCAGACGCTATTGGCAGACCTGCTCACTCACTGGAAAAGCCATCATGTCAGCAAACTGACAGAGGATAGCATGTTGTGCTAACAGGTTTGGGGGCTGCATCAAGGAAGCGAGTGCACTTCATTATATCAGTGACAATACGCTCTTGTTTTTTTTTCTTTAATGTGTTATTGCACATCAGCAAGGCGGTGTCTGAAAATGTCATTATATTTTATGTTATTTTTCACACCAGATAAAAACAAACCCTCTGCTTCCATCAGTATACAGACGCAGCAAAAATGATGCAATCTTGAAAAACACTTTTGAGCCTGTGCAATGGGCCTCTCTCTCGGTTAACATTAAATCAAAACAATTTCAAATGTGCCTGTGAAGGTGTTAATAAATAAGAGGCTTGTGCTCATCAACTAGTTAGTTATCAAGTGGGAGATCGATAACCTCTACATGTAGAGTATGATTCATCTGTATGACAGCATTCATGTTAGATTTGTAATGTTGCCCTGGTAGCAAGAAGGTTCTGGCTTTAAATCCAAGCCTGTACTTCCTGACCATGCAGGTGGAGGTTCAGTTTACCCTCTTGCAGGTTCGTACGCCCATTTTGTACATTGCTATCTCACCACTTCCTAAGTATGTACCTCATTTCAGTGGTCATTAAAAAAATGCTTCTAAAAATGCTCAAATCTCACTTGCAATTTGTTTCACATTTATACTGATACAATAAATAACTAAAGGTTAAGATGGCATGAGCGAAAAATAAACAGATGAATAAATTCAGGACGAACCGATTTACATATCTTTTGTTTTTTTAAAAGGAGGCATATAATTTGGACAAATTTCCAGGATATTTCTCTAACAAGTAGCAGCTGAAAAAGGACAAACAGCTTTTGCATGCATGGATGTGCTAAAAAAAAAAAAGTAGATGTGCCAAACAGGTGTAAAGAGTGATGTAAATTAGATAAATAAGTCAAATACCATCAAGGAAAAGTTTGCATAATCATGTGCAAATACATTATATATCACCAACTGCCCTCACTGCTCCAACAGTATTATCCGTTGGCTTTTATCCAGGTGTTCCTCCGTATAGGAGCTTTGATCAGCCTATCACAACAATTCGCTCTTTCATCTTGGAGAATGTAATTTGGTTAAAGGGAGATTTAGGATCAAGGTTCAGCACGCCCCGTTCTTTTGTTTAGTATTCATGCTGACTATGGTAATCTAGTGTTGCTTTAATGAAAGTTATCAGTAACAAAATTCTCATTAACACAGAGTATGAATATCCAACAGGAGAGGAAAGAAATGGGAAGAAAAAAACAGCAATATGAGAAGTTAGAAAAATAAAAAGCACAGGAAAGGCAGCTGAAGAAAGTAACAGACTAAACTTGCCGTTTTCATTTAATTTGAAAGTCAGCCTTCAAAGTTTTGATGTGGGATTGTTTGAGAAATTTTAGTTATTTTTGTCTTCCAGAAAGGCATGTCTACTGCTATTTCAGCAGTTTATCTTAGGAGGTCTAACAAATAAATGGATGCAAGTCCAGCTTTCACTATTACTCATATCATCAAAACAAGTTCAAGACTCCTGAAAACTGTGACACAAGAAGAGGAAATAAGGTTGCTTTTATGTTATTCAAATTATTTCAGAACTAAGGCAAAATCTAACATCCTCTTCCTGCCTTGATCTGGATGAAAATCTATAGTCTGCTCTTGTAAATTGCATCAGTTTTCTTCTGCCAATAATAGTAGTTTGTGCTGTTGTGTCGGTTCAGAAAGCTGTGTCCTGAGGCACTGATAGAACAGTTAACAACTGTGCATGACATAAATTATTGTACAGTTTAGAAAATCAGTGAAGTATAAGACATTCCACTAAATATGATTGTGTCCTTGCCTTCAAGCAAAGTTGTTTGTGTGTGTTTTCTGAAAGCTGGAAGATTGATTCTGTTTTTCAACCTACAAATGTGCAGGTGTTTTATTAGCTGTACACTCTGTGAAACAGAGTCAAACCACAAAGAAACGCTGTTCCTGACCTCCCAGTTTGACCTTTTCAGTATTTTGTAGTGCAGCAAGGAGAAATGAAAAGTTCCACTCCACTTTCTCGGTTTAATACAGTGAGTAAAGGTCTATTCCTGCATTTTCTTTACCCTGTGTGGAACACATCAATCTAACTTGGTGGACCGAACTTGTTTGGATGCCACTGACTGAGTACCATCGCAGATTAAAAGCTAAATTATTAAGCCACCAAGTCCAGTTGATAAATGTTGTGCTGTAGCTCAATACATTACAGGCATGTGTGGACCAGCCCTTCCGTAGGATTTATTATGCATCGGCAGAGATAAAGGCCATTGATTGTCTCCAACAAGGTCACAATAAGGTCTCTTTTCCAAATGGAAACAAACAAACAAACAAAAAAAAAACCCATTAGACTCATTTGGTGATTCTGTGCAATAAGTTTAATCAAATTTGTGGGAAAAAAACTATAAACTGTCTCACGTCTAGCAGGTATTCAGAGCGATAATGGGCTGTATTTGTATGAAGGGATATCTCACTTTTACATTATTCATAGAGCTGTGGAAAATGCAATGGCAGTGCTAATATAATATTGACCTAACCCCAACACTACATGAATGGCAATAGAGGCACGCCTTAAAACACACACACACACACACACACACACACACACGCACACACACATCTACAGAAAGTCTTACTGGAACATCTCTCTTCCAGTTATAATCAATTCTCAAAATATGCATAACTGGAAAGTCAGTAGACAGGAAACTTATCTTAAGGGTAAATCTTTATTTTAAAAAGTATTTTATGGGGCAGTAGGTGGTTCAGAACTCGCGCACCATGTGCAGAGGCTATATTCCTTCATGCTGCTGTCCTTGGTTTCTGAATTTTCTTTCTCCTCTCTATCTACAACAAAAAAGTATTTTATATTGTATTTATGAGTACAAAATTGGAGTGTACCCGTATTTAGTTTTTCCAAGCTGATACTTTTTATAATTCTCATTTTCTATGATTTGCAGCCCAAGTTTAGCCAGACCGGAAAGAGAGTTTCTGCGAACAGCCATTCTTACGTTCTGGCACAGATTCTCAATTGATTTTTTTAGGGGTAGCGGAGTAAAGGTAGCTGAAAACAAATGCTCACCGAGCATCATAATTATGCATTAATTTGCTATGGCTCATCACATCAAATCCCAGTAAAATACTTTGAAGTTTGTGGCTCTAAAGAAACAACATGTGATTTTTCTTGTCACACAGGCACAGCTGACTTTTCCACATTATTTGTATGCCATCTTGCTGTGCGTCACACATCATTGCCAACAAATAGCACAACCTAAGAGTTATTGCATGAAATGCACATAGTTGAGAGCGTGCCCTATTGAGAAAGTGCATAAGGGAAACAAGCATTCATGCCTCAGGTCCAGGGGAGATTTCTAAGCATTTTCATTGTTAGATACCATCAAAGCACTTTTACTCCTTTCTACTTATAGTATATAAACATGACTTTGAAAAATACCCTGCAGTGGGAGAACAGCCGAGCCACTGAGGGTCCATGTTGCCTCATCAACAGAGATTTCAAAAGGCAGTGCAGAATTTCAATGGTGCTTCAAGGTTCTGCTAAAGGACAGGCTAAGGGAGTGGGGAAAAAGGGAGTGGAGGAGGACAGGACAGGTTATTAAAGACTCTGGCAATACTCGACACATCAATGTTTTATGTTGAACCTGGACTGAAAATGCTAACCTCAAACAACGACATCCATCAGTTCTGATCAACAAAACGTAATAAAAAAAACAAAAAACAAGCCAAATACTTGACAACAGATAAAAGAGGAAAAACTCAGACTTTAGTCACTGTTTGAAGAAAGTACTAACAACCTCTGCTAAGTGTGAGAGAGTCAGAGTGCTGTGGTAGACATTTTAGCTATCTGTAATGTACATTCATTCCAATACGTTTCAGGTTCAGTGCTTTACAAGCTCTGACATACAAGGGATTAAACAAGCTGGGTATCTGAAAATACAGCACTGGAAATGTTGAAAGTAAAAATCCCATCTGTGTACTTTGTTTAATTAAAAACTCGTTCACATCATTCGTAAGTTTTGTGTCATCCTTGTAATGTTTTTTTTTTCCTCTCATCTATTTTTCAAAGCAACAGAATCCATATTCTGCAGTGAAGTATGACGAAGTTACTTCTGGATATTGCTCACAAGCACCTCCCCTGCAGTGACTCCACCAACTTTGCCTGGCAGAGATAGTTTTCAAATAAGTTGTGCAGATCTGTTGTGGAAGGCAGAATTATGCATAAATACAAAACAAAAACAAAGCGGAGAGCAGAGTGAAAAAAAACAACAACAAAAAACCCATCTCATTTTATTCTATTTGGACAGAATTTGAGAGGGAGAGAGTGAGAACTGCGAAGATGCTAAGCTGCTTTGTGGCATTCAGGTGCCTAAAGCACAACAGAGCAAAAGCACAAAGTAGATTGAGTCACGCCCGTCCTATGTGTGACTTTTAAAAGAAAAGATAATTGGAAACAACACAGGTTGAATTTTCTAACAAGGGCTTCAGAAGAGAAGCCCAGTGAGAGCCTCCTTGTTTCAACCTTTCCTGGGCTAAAAAGGGTTTTTAAGAACTTGCTCAGTCCTGATTTCTGGGGCCTGTGGGATGGATCATTACGTCCTTGTCGGCTTTATTTTTTTTCAAATTCAAATTATTTTTATTGATGTGTAAACATCTTAAAGAGGACATGGACTTCACATGAACAAAGGGCTCAAGGACTCCCAGCTTCTCTGAATCCTTCTGGACCAGGATCCTACATGCTAACTGAATGGGAGGCTTTGATAAGAAAAAACTATGAACTTACAGGGGGATAACCTTTGATACTGAAAGACAAATATACTATCCAAAAGGTCAGTGTGACCTATGCAGGAGTTATGTTACAAAGTAAGATATATACAGCCTTGAAAATGAGTATAAAAGTGGTTTTGCAGGACTGCAGATGGACCCATATATGCTCGAGGAAAACAATATTAATAATTCAAGAATGTTGGTATTTTCTCTTAACATATATCAGTTAAAAAGTAAAGCATATTTGATTTACAAAGAGAAGGCATTTGACTCAGATTCTTAACAGATCTGCTAGTGGATTCTTATGTTAGAAATCCCTATTGCTTTCAGATAAAAAAAAAAAAAACGTTTGTAGAAGGGGAGAATATAACAGCCCACTCAGCTGAGCACACACAGACATGAGAGTCTGCCAAATACCCATGTCCCTTGTCTCTGAGTATTAAAGATGTCTAACATATGCAGTCGAAGAGCTAAAAATACAAATTGTGCATGGGCAAATGTCTATTAAGAGGATGATTTCTGCAAAACGTCTTAAAAATGCAAACCTCAGCTTGGCAGCCTTGCTTGAGCAGTAAAAAAAAACTTTAGACATTACTGTAAATGATTGATAAAAGCAAGAAAAGGATTGCATTTTATTGTTTATCCCTGTTGCTAAAAACAAGGTCAACGTTAGCCTCTGTTCCAGTTCTCTGACAGTGAGGTGGTTTATTACGATGAACGCCTGATGTAGCTGGGATGTAGAGGCACAGCCATGCCTGGAGCTGTCCATCAGATAGAAAAGGGCATGATGGGCTAGGATCCAAACGGGCCCACAGAGAATCCCAGCCTGCTGTTGTTGCTGGCTCCTCATTCTCAAGGATCTTTAAAGATCAAAGAGCAACACACAACAGGAGAGACAGTAAGACGGAGATAAGGATACAGAAAGATAGACCAAAGAGGGGGAGTAAGGAAAGCAGGAAGGATGCCATGAATCAGAAGAACCCATGTGGCCCTCCACTGATTAGGCCTCCTACTGAGTCCAAAGAACAGTCAAAGGGATTTCCTGGAGAACGTCTGTGAAACATAAACTCTTGAGTCAGGGCAGCTTCCCTCCATCCGGAGCCAGATGAAGCATCTTCCGATTTCAGCTCCATCCAAACATGTTACAGTTTGCAGAGTGGAAACAATCTGCTTCTTTGATACTTTAAAAAAGATCTTCTTTCCTCTAAGGAATAGCTGAAGCTATGCTTTTACTCTCTGAACAAAAATAAAAAGAAACATGGTGTGCTTCTGTTGTTTAACCTCTGCGAAATACAAAATGGGACAAGCAATAGAGCTGAACAAATATGGAGCTTCATGGAGCATTACGGGAAAAAACTAAGAACATCTAAAAATGGACAACAAAAATACGGCTGAAAGGAAAAGGCTTGGAAAAACGAACTCAGCCGAGCAAAGGCACAAGTTTATTGGAGATCCCCACAAGGAGTTAGTGTTGATGGATGTGCTCAATCAGAGAAGAGTGTCGAGTCTAAAATGGATGTGGTCAGAAACTGCAGGTGATGGATAAAACACCAGAAATATCACACAAACTTTTTGAAACAAGCATTACATTGTGAAACCAGTTTGGAAATTAAATATATGTACTTAAAGTCATCTATCCAAGCTTGAAGAAACACTTAAATTATCCATACTGGAAAGAAGAATTGAAGTTCAATCTTTTATCTTCACTAAAGTTCACATTTTATTTAATTTTATCTATGATGGTTCCACATGAACTTAATAAATCAGACATAATTTCATTAAAAGTTGATCCTTTAACGTGTCGCTTTCAATCAAAGTCTTCCCAATAATTTAATAGAGTCCATTTAATGTCTGTTACTTTTATGAATATATATCTACTGTTAGGTATGATTCCAAACCATCGGCAAAATATATTACATAGTGGTACATCTCTAAAACATTTCTAAAGTGATGCATTATTTACAGCTGACAAACTCAACCGATAATTAATATCAAACAAAAGAAAATGCATGAAAGCAAATTACCAAATGTAAATAAACAAAATAAATTATACTATTCAAACTCTGTCAGGTTTCACACAAACATTGATTGTAGCTTTTTTTGGTCCATAGGGCTTAATATGCTTTTTAACATTATAAATGGTCTAGTTAAACTCAAATATAAACTAATCCCTGAACTTATTAAACTTCTGCATGAGTCTTCAGTGTGTCATACTATCTGTTTCCTTTCTCTACATGTTTTTATATTCCTTTTATGTGAAAACGCAAAATACTTAAATGTCAACCTGCTTCATTTACAGTTCAGTTCAATTCAGAATCAACCAATTTTATTCAAGTATCAACCATCAAGCCAAAACCGACCCCAAGCATAATACTACCCAAACTCCACCAGGCTTCCAATTATGCAGTAAAAAAAAAAAATTAAATCAATCTTAAAAAGTTTTGTGAAGACGTTAATGTGGGCATGCTCCCATCATCTCTGAAGTTTTAATTTTGGAGCAGGGCCACAAATCAAAACTGGTTTTAGAATGGGCAAAGCAGGCTAACATTAAGATTTCTGGACTATCACGACTTCAACACTATTGAAAATCTGTGGACTATGCTTAAAAGTTGAGACTGTGCCAAGAAACAAGCAAGTTTAAATGAACTCTACCAGTTCTGCCAAAAAGCATCATATTTTCATTACACCCTGAAATAGAGCAACCTAAATGAGTCATTACAAGTTCAAAATTAATGCAAGTGCTAATAATCAGCATTTGTAAACTCCTAACATAAACTGTAAATCGATTCCTAAAACCATTAATACCATTTATGGCTGATGAGACTGTTGGAGACGATCACAAATGTCATAGGGTGATGGGTGGAGAAGATGCAGAACAGTCCAAAGACAGGAGTAAACAGACATGGACACACCGACAGTTTTCAATTCAGATTAAGAAAGTGCTTTTGGAGACATAAAGAAAAGATCATGCATTTAATCTGCATCTTACATTAAAAGGTGTATGACTGACAACCATTTTTCACATATAGCTTGTTTTATTATAGCATACATCAGATCTGATATCAGAAATAAAAATTAGTGTAACATGAAATATTTGTAATTTTCTAATCTTGTTGAAGCCTTAAAGTTTAGCATTAGTGCAGTAAACCAGCATCAACCTTGTCTGGTACACAGAAAACACAATTTCTTTCCAGCTCACGTTTTTCTAGATGTAAGCTTGTGAAATCAGATTGTTCAGATGTTATTCCCAAAACGTTACGTACACTCACTGAACAATAAAGCACCGTTCATGAACAATACTTTTGATCTGAAGCCATATGCATAATTCAGAGTATAGTAATTTTATGCTTCAGTATTTTAGCAGAGGCCCTCTTGTATGCAGCAATTTCCAGATGCATTTGTGACAGAACGTTAAACCACTTCTTTGTATTCCACAGGGCAAAAATGACTAAAGGCTAAAGCTGCTTTTAATTTTGTTGGCAGTCAGTCTCTATGCATCTTATTTGAGTGTTCCCTCTTTGTTTAAGTGTAATCTTTCTTTTTTCTTGGACATACCTCCTCTATGAGCAGACAAATACGTCTGAATTTATTTTTGATTAAAATGTTGTCCTGTTTGATGTCACTTCTCCTTTGTGTAAAAATGATTAGAATGCTGTTGCAATTTGACCGTTCACATTTACTTCAACTGCTTTTCTCCAGGTCACTTCGAAAGCATTTTGTCTTGACCTTTAGGTCTAAGAAAAATAACCTCTTCTGCCACGCAAGAAACATCCAGCGGGGAAAAAACAATATACTCCAATATTAACAAAACACTTCAGCTATGATTTACAAAGTTCAGTAATTAGATAAATTCAGAAAGGTATGATGGTAGAGGATATGATAATACTGCCATTCAACTTTTCTTGCGGCTGACACTCAAACATTCATTCACAGACATCTACTGTGGATGGAACAATATAACAGTTTATTGAAGCGTGGATGCGCACATCAAACGCAGAACTCATTTTCCTTTATCTTGTAAATAAAGTTAAACTCCATTACAAAAATGGTTCTGCAAAGAAAAATCCTGACCAAGCAATTCAGAGAGAGAAAGGCACAGATCTTTCCATCTATACCTGAATAGCTTTGCAGCTCAGTGAACACATGAGGGAAAAGGAAAAGAGACGGAAGATAAGAGAATGGAGGGAAACTGGAGGAAGTGAGAGATGGGGAAGAAATCGAAGACACAAGCTGGGTTCAATTTAGAGGCTTCCCACAGGAGGTGGAGTGACCTGTATACGCTACAATAGAGGTCATGCAATTTTGAGTGGATACCCCGGTCTTCAGAGGATACTGAGGACCCCTGCCTCGATGTGCACATCCAGGGGAAAGAGAAAAAGGTCCTTGCAGCATGCAGAACCCCCCCGAATAACCTGACTGGTGGGTTCCCATTACAGCTGCCTCGCTACGCCGTAGCCTCGCAATTGACACTTCACAGTACGCTACAACACTAGCAATCAGTAAAGCTATCAAGCTCACAGGACGCAACTATGAAGTCAGTCATCCATAGAAACTCTACAACATCCTTATTTTCCTGTCCTGTAGCCAAATGTAATGAAGAAATAACCAGGAAATGTATCATTTAGTAAACTGTAATTGGCTGGAAACAGTTTAATGCTCAGTTTAGAATAAGTCAACGCAGATATAAGTTAGCACGGGTGGTTTTCAAAAGTTGGCAAAATGCAATAACTTTATTTTTGCTGAAGGAATACATATTGGCATTTCTCAATTAATTCCCAATGGAGTGGTTTAGCAACAGGCTGAAAATAAAAAACAAAAAGAAACCTTGAACTTTGGCGTAAAAATATAATTTGCAGATTCAGATCTAGTCCGGCACAATTCAGCTTTTCAGTACCTGTTCATGGACAAACATATAACCTTGAAAAAAAAATATAAAAAATAAAAACAACGTCTAACAAATAAACAGAAGGATGGACAAACATGACCTTTAATTTCTGCTGATTGCCCCAGAGAAGTTAATGAATGTTTCTGTAAACATTTGCAAATGGTGGGAGTTATTTTAATTACTCTCCTCAGAGGAAGTCGTGTATGGCAAGGAGCTCAAATGAAGATAAACATTTAATCAAGCATGACCTTGCGTTCGATTAGGTGAGTGTCCATGAAAACAACACTGTCAGTTTAGGTTCTGCAGCGTAATGACCAAAATGCAACAGAATGGGCAATAAAATGTCAAATATCAGCCTATTTGGGGAGCTGAGTGTTTCTAATACAAAGCCATTCTAATCCATTAAAGAAAGCTTTCATCAATCCAGAGTTTTAATGAGGTCAGGATATTCTAAAGGGGATGCCCCAGCGTCTGCACTAAAACTGTCAAACCAAATGCCAAAAATACACCACAACATCTGGTTTGTTTCATTGTTAAAGACTGAGCCAGAATTCAATACAGTGATGTAAACAACTGAAGAAATGATCTATTGAATTGTTACAAAATATAATTGGGTGCATGGTTTTTGTTTTATTTTGTAGGGAAATCACTTCAACATTGTAATTTAAACTACTGATATTAGCCAGGAAGGTAATATTTGAGTTTAAGCTGTAAGCACCAGTTTCATCAATGACAGATTAGTATTCACGTGTTGGACTTTTTATATTTTTGTCATGTTGCAGCAGCTTCATACACATTTTATACAAAACAGTACATAATGCTTTTGATAATTTCTCTTCCGAATAAAAATATTGAAAGTGTTACACTTCCCTTTCCTTAAATAGATGTTTTGTTTTGCAGGAATAACAGCTGCAAGTGTTTTTGGGAATGCCTCTGCAAGCTTTCACAATAAAATCCCTGCCCTTTGCTTTTTGCAAAACAGATTAACTTAATGGAAAGAGTCTGTGAACATCCATTTTCAAGTCTTGCAAAAGATTATCCATTGGGGTTTGATAACAAGTGATTATGGTTTGGTCTAACCCTAAACCGTAGACATCCAGCTCCAGTCCTCAAGGGCCAAAGTCCTGTCAGTTTCACATGTGCCTTGGCTCCAACACGGCTAATTTAAATGGTCCAACTACCTCATCAGCATGACATGCTCTGATGATGCATGCTAATGAGCGACCGATTTGATTCAGGTATGTTGAAAGAACTTTCTTTCACTGGTTCAATGACTTCTTAACCGTCTTTAAAAATCTAATTTGTGGAGTGTATGACTAATAGTTTCCCCACCTGATTTATGGATAAATGGACTCTATTTACCAGTAAGTTGATTTCAGAGATCGCGCCCGTTTCAATTTTTGTTTAGTTTTTATGTAAAAAATGTATTGTTTTCCTTTCACATTTATGTGCAACTTTGTGTTGTTCTCTCAAAGAAAGTCCTAATATAATTAATTTAAATCTGAGGATTTAATTTGACAAAATGTGAAGAGATTCAAGGGATGTGGACTTTTTCAAGGCACTGTACCAGTTAATTTCCTTCTGCAATTAAAAATATGGCACAGATGGAAGAGAGTGCATCACAAAGGGTTTATATTTGCAAAGACTGCAAAGGCATGAGACATCTGACAGTAAAATATGATTGGAACATAAAAACCAAAATGTGCCTGTTGTTTTTAGTTTGTTTGTTTTTGTTTTGTTTTTGCTTATCTTTTTCTTTGGCTGTTATTGCCCACAAAGATATGAACAAATTCAAAGTATGCATGTAGTTTTAGGAAATAATTAAAAAATCTCACCGGGTTGGTGCAGTATAATTTTCCAACAGACTAGAGATACTAATTAAGTTGAGTTTTCCTACAGATAAGAATTGCCCCTTTGCTAGCTGGGAATGAGATCCATAACGCATATGTGAGATGAAGAGCTTTTGTAGTCATATCGTTTTAATTCAAAATTAAAATGTAAAAAAAAAAAAAAAAAACATTAAAAGAAGATATTTCTTTATCCAAGGAACAGATGGATTTAAGTGAAAATGATAAGATATTCTCCTGACTGGTTGTATTCACAGAAATGATGGATGCGTAAAATGAAAACAGCAGGGCCTAAGATAGCAAAGTGGCGTGGAGGCGGTTAACACAAATTATGTTTCAGTCAGAGATAAGGAGTGAATGATTGCACTGCACTGCATCCAGTTGTATTTGTCATTATTGCACCTTCCTTCTTACGGTGATAACTGTGGATCTATCTGATACCAGCCTTAATTTCATTTGTTGTGGTTTTTGATCACTGCCACCCCCGCCTGTTCCACCCGCTGCCCAGTGAGTCCGCAGAGTGTTTCTACTGGCTCTCCTGCTCTGTCCTGAGCGGTGGCATATTGCATGTAGGCACCACGCGGTGCTGCTGCTGGCATCGACGTGAGGCACAGAGGATTATTCCTGACGACAAGGGCATTAAATGTGTAGCAGGCCGGTGGAGGTCTGAGCTGATGCTCTCTTGTCTGTTTTGGTTCAGCACCAGTTCAGAAGCAGTTCCCTCTGAGCTGAGAAGAGGCTCACAGTACTCAGAGCGTTGTGGCGTTTATTAAAGGCTGAGGGTGTCACACCAGCTTAGACCCAGTGTCCTCCTTCGACCAAGTCTTCATGCTGTACTAGTCTGCCTCTGCTTCTAAAACGGAGTGCTTTGCAAGGCAGTCACTTCTCCACAACTGAGGAGTTTTCTGTTTGCCCCACTTAAATCTCTTGTTAAAAGCTTAGAAGTTTACATGAACCCAATTGATTGCATCCAGCGTACAACATTCAAAACATAAATACTGTGATTGAGACTCTGCACTGAAAAGAGCTGGATAGTGAAACTGGACAGTAAAACCATTAAAAGTGCCTGTGAGGAGCATTCATATCCCTTAAACTTTTTACAATTTGCCGTTTTACAACAGTATTCTATACATAATTGTGAAATGCATATAAGGAGATATTTGTTTTTCAAAATTTGTAGTAAAAAAATCTAGAAAGTCTTATATTTATTGTATTCAGTCACTGTGAGTCGTAAACTACACAGAAAAAAGTGCAATTACACCTACAATTAATTTTGGGGTATTCTTTTTTATATAGCTCAAGCTCAGTTAATTTAAATGGATATTGTCTAGAATCTTCAGTTTCCAAGTTTTGTTGCATATTCTGAGTGTGATGTAGGTATGGACTAAGCCCTTTTAACATTTCATATGCGTTGATCTTAATTACTTATTTG
This sequence comes from Poecilia latipinna, assembly GCF_001443285.1. Taxonomy (NCBI): domain Eukaryota; kingdom Metazoa; phylum Chordata; class Actinopteri; order Cyprinodontiformes; family Poeciliidae; genus Poecilia; species Poecilia latipinna. The sequence continues at coordinate 146,800 of NW_015112652.1, read as the reverse complement.
TAGCTCTGCTTTAAAGTATAAGGTAACTTTCCTGCAGGAAGGTAAACCTGTAACAGTGAACACAAATGCATTTAACATTTTTTCAGATTTTTATTTGGATGCATTAGTTTCATTCCACTTCACTTCAAGGCACAGTTTTTTTTTTTGGTTGATGACGTCTATTGAAATTAGTAAAACAGCAAAATGAGCTAAAGTTCAAGGAGTATGAATACTTTTTAAAGCACTGAAGCTGAAAATAATTATTCTACATAAAAACAAAATGACCAGCATCTTTAAACACTATAAATAGTTTGAGCCATGCTAATCCAAAGAGAGCCATGTAGATAAAAGAAGGCCATCCTACAAGCAGTTGTAGGTGAAATTGTAATTCTTGAGAGCAACTCCAGTCCTGCATTCCTGCCCGACCAAACATCGAGCCGACTCTGTTTGATCCTGAGAGGGATATAGGCCTAAAGCCTTTCCTGTGTGAGATGTCCTCCTTTAAAAAGATTCTAATCTCGGCCCAAGCGTCTGGCAAAATAGAGGTTGTTGTGCTGGAGCACCAAACAGACAGTTGGCTTCAGACCTGAGGGGAATGCTGTGAAGGTTCGTTTGTACGTGTCTCACCTGAGAGGCATGAGGACATCGACGGCTGAAAGAGCAGTTACAACCAACAAGGTAAATACAGACTCTCTGAAAGAATTTCTGTTTGCTATGGCGACTTACTCACTATAAGCCGTGCGAGCGCCTTGCCACACATCGACAGATGAGAGATCACAGAAATGTCCCTGATAATTGCAACGGGACTAAAAAAAAGATGCTTCAAACAAAGCAGCTCTGTTTTGTTTCCTTCAGTGGAAGCTTGTTTGTGTTATCAACGACTGTCAGGTAATTCTGTCCCTCTGATAATTCGAAGGCTTCCAGCATGTCCCTACCTAGCATGCTTCTCATGACTCACTGACGAGATGCCATTCAACCTCTCCCCTGAAATTTGATTCGATTGGTTTATTTAATTTTCCAGTAAATGCTGAAAATGTATTCCTGAGCACCTCCTTCAAATCAAACCACGCAGGGGAGTCATGAGGTGGGTGGAAATGAATAGCTCTGTTTCAGCTTTACTTCAGGTCACCAATAACACCCCAGACTCAGTCACCTTCAAAAAGTACTGTGTAAGTGTTATAAAAAACAGAACTACTCCAGAATTGAACATGAAGCGACTGCAGTGAAAAGTGGACAGCGGTACAGAGAGACAATAAATGTTTTATGAATATTCCTTCATACAACTTTTAAGCAGTTTTTCTCTCAAGTCAGGAATTCTTTATTGGAGGTTCACCAGTGCTATAAATGAACTCCAACTAAAAATAATCCAGCAACACTGAAAATTAATAATCCCAAGCTACTTTTAGTTGATAGGTATCGGAGTTCCTGACTATATTCAACTTCTGTTCCTTATTGTTTGTTTTTCAATCTTAGCTAACTGTAGTTAGTCAGCATGTAATGCAGAAATGCAACAAATCACAGCTTGTTTTGTGTGAACAGTTTCTGAAACAGTAGTTTAAATGATGGATGAGTAATTTATCTTTATCTAACAAACATGTTTTCCTTAGAAATGTAAGCATTACACAGCCATTTTCATGATGTGCAAGTGCAAACTGGCTAGCCAAACACCCGTCCATGTAGACGAGTCATTTTCTGTTGAACTCTGAATATGACTGATCCAGAACTGTAATTTTCCTTTCAGGGGGTCATTCTTATGTGGATGTGGATGTGTGCTTGGACTAACTGTGATGCTAAAAAATAAAATCAATCTTTATCTTTGACTTTCTAGCACAAACATCCAGGTTTGGGTTAAAATACCGTTGGCGCAAAATAAAGATGTTTGGAACCTCCCCACACACTAACAAATCCTTGCACATGATCTGTAAGACTGAAGCCAGGACTGGATGTTTTCTTTGGAAGAAAATGCTTCTCAGAAACTCACTCCTTGGCCAAAACATAAAAAGAACACAGGGGACTGTTGCCACATGCAGAACACAATGAGTCCTTTTTGGAAATTGGTGTAGTTCTTTTAGCATTTCTGTCCTCTCAGTCCAGTTTCATGTAATTTCAATATTTTTTTTACACCAGTTTCCTTTTATTTTCTCCAGATTCTGATCATTCCAACTGTGCTATCATTTAGAAATATTTTCTGTGAACATTTTATATTCTCCTCTTCTGGCTGTTTTCTGAACTGAGGATTTAACTAAATTACACAAAGGTGTCAAAGTCTGAAAAGTCCAACTGGGATAGTTAAACCTTATTTCAGGTAAATCACATTCAACAAAATTCATGGTAGAACTAAACCCAAGGTCTACCATGGGTTTAGTACACAAAGGTGTGCACTGATTTGCAGATTTAAAAAGTCTCGGTTATGTCTCGGACATGTCGGACTTGGGATTTTTATTCTCAAGAACCGCAACTGCAACATCCCTTACCTCACTCACAAATAGAGTCTTGGAAGTTTTTTTTTTTTTCTTAATTTCAACTTTACCTCCTGTCTCTGTGTGAGAAGAGCAGAGCAGAGCAATGAGAAAACAAGAGAAGAAACATTTTTGAGCCCAAATATGTCTCATTTTTTGTTTGTGAAACACAGCCAGACAAACCTCTGAAAGTCGCTCACTCTGCCTGCACGCAGATTTTACTTAAATGTTTGCAGCAACAACTATTATTACGATGATATGCTCTTTGAAACGGTATCTCTTTCGTCTCACCTCCCTCAAAGTTTTGTTTTTGTCTCAGTCTTGCTCATGGTCTTAACTTGATATAAGGTCAGGTGGTGCTGAATACTAGTGTGCACATTAATTTAACCAAGTTATTGTAGCTTTTCTCTTCAGATTTCTTTGTGATGCTCATTGGACAAAAATCAACAACTGAACCAGTTGGGTTACTTTAGAAAGATAATTTTCAGAGGATGGGATTTTAGACTGACGATGACTTTGTTGTATAATAACCAGGATCAAATTTAATTAAATTTGAATCTATGTGATTGATTTATGTTCGTTTGAGCTGATCGTGCATTTCTCGATTTTAGTAGAAATTGTCTTGCAAAGTCTGAGATGACAGCAAATTGGACCTACATAAACTGAATTAAACTCAACTTAATCTTTGCAAACATAGACTAAACAGATAAAGAAAGCTTACACAAATGAATCAATCATCAAGATAGCTCCCACTTAACCTCAATCAATGGATTAATTGGTACATCAAAGCAGACTTAAATATTTCACACTGTTATTTAACCTGTGGGCTTCCGACACACTTAATAAAGACTGTTCCAGTAAAAAAATGTTGTAAAAGCACATAGTAGCAAGAGAAAAGAGAAATAATTACGATATATAACATACAATAATGCCCTCGACTCAGGTTTCTCAAATATCAAAAGGGGGAAATTAGTGCATTAAGCCTGCTGAGCTAGTGCCAGAAATATGCACAAAATTGATGAGGTGTCACTTTCAGTAAGAGTCACACAATTGCACCGACAAGAGCCTCTCTGATCCCTCCCCTCCTGCCTGTCTGCCACCACCGAGGCACAAACACTCGGATCTGCATGGTCTGCACAAAAAAGAAATGTCCTTGGTTTTAGGAAAGGTTACCTCGCTCTCCTCGGCCTTGGCAAACATTATTGGCATGCATAACGTGACACCAAGAAAGCCGCCTATTTCGGTCATTTTTACTGCGTTCCCTCGTCAGCAGGCCAAACGTCCAATCTGCAGCCCAGCGACCAAAACAGAGAGATGATTTTATTTGGTAACAGACGACAGCCCGTGCTAACAACTGTGGCCGACAGCCTTCCCCAGCAAATGCTTAGACTTACATTTTGAGATCAATTTCAAAACCATGTTAATTAATTTAGACTGCTGGCAGCACAATGCAGGTCAAACAGGGCAAACAAGTTACAACATCAGCCAATTAGAAACACACAAGCGTTTTACATTTTCTTCATAACTAGGGCAGGTCTAGTGTGAGCCCAGACATGACAGATGGAAACTTACAGAGGATGGAGACCGCGAGTGATGTAAATTATACGGAGCTAGGCAAACTCCCTTCTGTGGTAATGAGGACTGTAATTTTGTTTTCTTTACAACAGAAAAGTTCATGTTTTAAATTATTTTGTAAATATGAGGACAACAGAAAATCAATGAGAAACAAATACTTACTCACTGTAACTGACAGACCATCTTTTTGAATATCCTGTTTCACAACACAGCCCTATCTGGTGCCTTATTATCTGGTTGTTTTTCAGTCAATTAACTTTCATCACCGCAGATGACTGTATTTATATGGCTGCAATTTGTTAATCCCCAAAGCACGGATGGTTGATTTTTGCGCGTCGGCCTTAAGATTTGTCATCGAGTGCATTTAGGTCTAATTACTACCAGTTTTTCTCTGAAAAGAAGAAAAAGATTTTCATCCATCAATAGTGAAAATGAAAGCAATAAATTCATCAAACTATCCCCTGAGAAGGAGAGCAGGCTGACAAATGAGTTCTGAGGCAAATGAAGCAACACAAGTCCCTGTTTGGGAATTACAGTATAACATGTTTAAGACTTATGCCTACTTTCTTCTAGACTCCAAGTGAATAATTCATCATAAAAACTGTTAGAAACTATTCCCTATATCTTAACATATTTTACTTTGTATGCCGAGGATACACAGCACTGTTAAAATTGCAGTTTCTTGTGATGTAGCGGAAAAACGAGGCTAAGCTAAATCTTTTCAAAACCTTTTTGCACAAGTGACATTTATCTTTTAACTGAAAAACGAACAAATCTGTTAGAATGAAAAAGAGGTTGCATAAAAGTGCACACATTTGAACTAATACTCTGTTAAAGTACCTTTTGATTCAATTTCATCATTCAGTCTTTACTTGTTAGGAGTAAAATCAGCATGCCATATTTTGACTTGAAAGTCTCTCAGATTGTGAGGATATTTTTTGTCCAAAACCCTCCTTCAGTTGATCCTGCAGATTTAGTTCTGGACACAATTTTTATTAACAACAGCTTAGATTGCCAGTTTAATTCACAAAGTCACACCAAAATTTTTGAAATTATCTCACTTTTTAAATGACAAATATGACAATCTAAAAGGGGTATGTAGATTTTAGAGTTACTATATGTCAGTTTTCTCTAGAGATTCAGCCGACTGACTTTTAGCTCAGCTCTGCCGATTCAAGTTTTTTGTCTGTAGATTACAACAAATATTCTCCACTTTCTTAAACTTACACTTTCTGAATTTAAAAAGAAAAAGGTATTTGAAGACTACCCTCATATATGAATAAAAGCATTTGTGCCTAAACTTGCTTCAAAAACCATAAAAGTGCATGATGGTAGTGGACGTGTTCATAGATTGTAAATGATTGTTAAATTGTCTGAATCGTAATTAATCATGCAATGTTTGTGGATGTGGATTTCTCAAAATGCTGTATTGTTTTTTTGTTATTCTCTTCATGTTAAATAAAATTAGTTTGAACTGTCTTAAGTTAAATTAAATGCTTAAAGACTTTTCTATTTAAGCAAGCCTATTCTGCGTCCACATGATTTTTATGATGTTGATTTTATCTATGATTTTAGTTGCACTGTGTAGCACTTTGAGATTTTTGCTAATGAAAAATGCAGTACAAATTAAATTGATTATTATCATTATTATTATAAATTAACACAAAGAGTTAACACAAACTTTCACCTGACAAGCATTTTAATCAATATGTTATACCAAATGGTGCTTCCTTAAAGAAAAATATCCTGAATTAAAAAATCAAAGTATAAGTGTCTGACAAATATGTGGACCTAAGCAAAGTATAGAGGAAATGTTTAGTGATTTTTTTTTTTTTTTTGCATTTTGTTACATTCTACCTCACATTTACAAATGAAACCAATCACACTCTTGCAATGGATTTTTTTTTTAAGTTGTGATTTGATAAAAAACTAATTTTTAACAACATATCACTGGAGATGTTTGTCAAAGTAATTAATTGGTTTCTTAAGATCAATTTTAATAGCAGTAAATGATATGAAGTCAACTTTAAAATTAAAATACTAAAAACAGCAACCCATAAACGGAAACAAAAGTTTAATAAAATCACAAACTCACTCATCTCATGCTTTGACATGAAGCTGATGTGAGCAGCATGTCTCCACTGTTTAAGGCCACTACAATAGATAGAGCGACTTTGTTCTGAAGAGAGTTCACATGACTTACAAATCTGTTTAAAAACGGCCTCTGAGAGCAACGTGTCTGCTGGAAGGATATCTCTGCGCAGAGATGGATTTAGTGGAAGCAGGACTGATAAGCGGCGGCGTCCTTACCTCATTAGTGTTCCACCGGTGCCTCTCCTTCGGCAGCGACGTGCATTTTGGTAGACATTCAAGCAGCTTCTTGGGCAGGTATATTTTCAAATGTCCATGCTCATCTACAACGAGAGCGAAACAGAAAAGAATATTAAGCATGGGCTTCATATCTTATTGACTCACTTGTTTCCCCTCTTTATCAGTCTATCAGTCTCTCGGCTTTAAAACGCTGACTATAAAATAACCATCCCCAGCTGAATTAGAAAATTAATTTAAGAACAGCATAATGCATACATTTTAGTTTGTGGTCGGCTAAATTATTTTACTGTGTAATGCAATCTGTCAGGGGAGTTTACCAGGAATTTTTCACTGTCAACTTGGAAAGGCTGTGTCTATTCATTATTTAGACACAATAAACACCCTTGAGTGATTTTATGGTGCATGGAGAGTTAGTATTGGAGGCTGTGTGCTGCCCGAAAGAATGTGGGGCATTATTCAAGGAAATAAATGCAATTACCAGGGCAATTGCTTAAATCATAATGTATGCATTTCAAGCTACAATTTACAAGAATTATCAAACTAAGATTTACAGACAAACCTTTGACGTGAAGAAATCAAGGGTATATTTCTTATTATTGCTCTCTTTTTGTAAAATATGCAAAATATCGTATAGTAATATTGAATAAAATTGAAAATTATAAGAGTTTATTTCAGTAACTATTCACTATTATAGAGATCAAGTCCACAAACTGATGTTTTCAAACCTTTTAAAAATGCTAATTTTCTACTTATTGGTAATGAAAACATAACATTTTTTGGCACAGATGGAACATAACATTTTTTATTTATTGAAAACAAAACATTTTTAATAAATAAAGAAGGACCTGCTAAAAGATTATTTTCAAACTGTACTTTTGAGAAACAAGCACCTTTGCAGCGTAAATTCAAACTTATTGAGAATGAATGGTTTAAAGAAAAAACTAAAAATGTCTTTTTAAATGTTATGGTTTCCAGATAATATGTTGTAGTTTGCAAAAGTACCCCTTGATTTTTTTTTTTGTATGTTGTATATTTTAATACTTTATTGAGGTGCAAGATCAGTCCTCTTTACTGCATAATTGTGAAGTGGAAAGATACAGGATGCATGGTTTTTCAATATTTCTTTTTACCAACTAATACCTGCAAAGAGTGTTCTGCATCTAAATAAGTCAATACTTTGTATAGTCAACATTTGCAACAATAGTTCTAGCTCAATCAGACTGAATGTAAAGTATCAATGACCAGCAATTCTCAAAACTTTCCATAGATTTGTAGCTGTAGCAGTATTTAAGCTCCAAACTTGTTTCATAATAATAACAGTCTTACTAGCTTGCTTTAGTTTTGAGCTTATGCGCACATTTGACCCAAAACATATTTATCTTTGCCATAGAGAACATGTCTCCTTTCTTAACAGTCACTTCCAAATAACTGAACTGTACAAACATCTGGAAATTGAAACTAAGGATCAAAACTTCCCTGAGAGATTTTAAATGTTTGCATTTTGTTACAAAGCAGTACATGCAAGTTGATGCCTTAAACACATCCAAGGAGGTGCATCTATTTAACATAATAAAGATTGTTGATTAAACTATAATGTATAATCATAAGTTTCTTATAATCACAGTAGCTGTAGCTCTATGGCATGTTGGAGGTTGTGTATTTGGACCCAAATGCAGGGAGGTAGAGGTAGCTTGAAGATGAAGGATGTTTAAAAAAATAAAAAAAAAAAAAAAAAACAAAACTTACAAAAATCAGGGAGCCAGAGCAGAACAAAAGCCATAAATCCAAGGAAAAAACCAGCAGGGAAGAAACAGAGAAAATAATGTATAACAGGATTAGAGAGGAGGAACTAGCCAGCAGTATGAGCAGGAGGAGGGTTTAAATACCGTGAGGCTGAACTGGAACAAAAGACCTGGGCGGATGAGCTAAAGGGTCGCAGGTGTGACGAGAGAGAGAGAAAAAAATGGCACAGTGGGCGAGGGAGAGTGACTAGGAAATGAATATAACACTAAAGTATAACTAGACCAAAGAAACAATTAAACTAGAATAACAAGGAATAACTGGAGAAAAGAAATAAACATAACTAGAAACACTAAGAAGGACTGAACTAAAGTAAAACAGAAACAAGACTGAGAGATTTAAAGAAAGAGACAGAATAATAAAACCTCAAAAACAACTCAGAACAACCCAGCACATAACACTCTATTTTTCTGCAGACCAACGACAGATTTATGTCTAGGATTCCCCTAAATCTATTTATTTCACCCTGTTCCTACTGCAGAGAAGCATCTTCACAGCTCGATTCTGATCCCACCTTGTTTTATCCATGGACAGGTGTGGTCAGGGTGATGTGAAAATATTAGTTTTCTTCCACACATTGCATTTTTCATGCAAGCCAAAAGGCTTAATTTTATGTTCGTCTGACATGTTTGTTGTTTGGTTTGTAAAAGAAAGAGACTTTTTATGGCTTTCCTCTTATTATTCTTCCATCAAGTCCAGATTTGTTGAACACACAACTACTGCAGTAGCAGTCGTGTTAATTTCCTCCCAAACTGTGGGTCTCTACCTCTTTGCTTCTGTGATTAATAGAATATCAAAGGATATGGATACTTTTGCGAGGATCACTTAATTCAACTTGCTACTTAGTGAAATGAAATATCAATGCTGTAGGTAAATTTATGATCACTGTTAAATAAATTCAAATGCTATCTTGAAAAAGTAAAGCAGTAAAGTCTGAGCAGATGATCACATCAGACTGTTTCACTGAGAAAGTATTTTAGCATCAAAAAAGAACAAATACAGGTTGAGCTTAACTTTATACCTGTCAGATGAATTTATACTATTCATCTGGCTGCCAACTTCTCATTTTTATAGGAGCACAACAAGATTTATAATGATTAAGAACAGTGTAACAATGCATTTTTATGTTAAACTATTTAATCCATGTGAAAATGAATCTATTTTTCAGCTGTAATGTCTGCATGCCAAACCGAATATAAATACATTTGCACAGTATAATGCAAATGACTCCATCTGTAATGCAATAAAGCTTAAAAATAATTTCTACAAGAAAACAAGCAAACACTTTGAATTGAAATGGGGTTTTTTGTGATTATAGGAGTGTAAAATGGGAGAAAATGAGAAATAAAGTGAGTGAAAGGAAACAGACTGGATGTCAGTGGTAGATATCAATGGTTGAGTTCAGGAAAAGAAAGAAAAAGTTTTCAAAATGTAATCCTAGAGATAGAGTCTCTGTGGCTTCCCTGCTGCCTATCACACAAATATAGTACAGTGTCACTGCCCCTGAACATCCATATGGAAAATTCAACCCAGTTGATCCATAGAGACGGAGCTGGCATGCAGCCTCTGGGTGTAACGTGTAAGGTAGAACATCACTATACCCAAAGGAGTGCCGAAGTAGATTTGTAAAATCTGCTACATCCGCCTGTTCCTGTAATACTACATGTAGACTCAGTTTTTTATGAGCTGCACACGTAATCATTGGCTTAGCCCAATTAAGAATCACATCCAGCATCTGCTCTGAGGTACCGGCACAGTGGTTTTATCGTCAAAACTGGAGAACACGCTGTCACTGAATGACACAAGGTGAAGGAAAGATAGAAAACTGTAACTGCCTTAATGTGTCCTGTGACTTACAGGAGCTTAAAATGGGATAAAATAAGCAAAGCGAGAACACACTTAGATTAAAACTTGATGGAATTTCAGCTTTACATTGTACATTAATACTATCTGAAATTTGATAAACTTGTGACAAACCTAGATTTTTTTTTTTTTTTCACTTATGGTAACCTCTTTCTGTAGAGAAATTAATAGTTCGCCGTATCACCCTAAGGACACAAAGGCAATACAGTGTCTGGCAACATATTCAGTATGTAAAATATTAATAGCTATTAAACATTTTTCATGTTGTGTCACATTTTAATGGATTTTTATGTTTTAGATCCACGTGAAGTAGTGCATGCTTGTGAAATAGGTGGAAAAATTACAGATGGTTTCAATCTTTTTTTTTAAATAAATGAAAAAGATGTGCATATCTATTCAGACACCTCCAGAGTGAATAGTTTGTAGGATTGCCTGTAGCTGCAGATATAGCAGTAAGTGTTTTGAGGTATGTCTCTTGCATATGTAGAGACTCAAGATTATGCCCATTCGTCTTTGTAATTTAGCTAGAGCTCAGTCAGATTAGATGGTGGGTGTCTGTGACAGCAGTTTTCCAGTTGCCAAGATTCTCAGTTGGATTTCGGTCTGTACTTTGGCTGGCCTATTTTAAAAGGTAGGTAGCAGGTATTGAACAACCTTTTTCATTAAGCCCACATTTGTGTATTAAAAATGTTTTTTTATTGATCAATGTCAGATTTTCATTCTCTGTAAACAGGAAAATCATCACAATTAACAGAAATAAAGGCTACAAAACATCAGTCTTTGTGTGTAATTAATCTACATAACGTGATTTGTTTGGTGATGGAGTTACCAGCTTTTCAATAATAATCTAATTGTGCCTGCATGCTTTTATTTATTCCACTCCACTGCAGCTCTGGCTGTATATTTAGGGTTGTTGTCTTGCTAAAAGTTAAGCCTCGATCCCCGTCTTAAAAATTCTGGAGCAACTAACAGATTTTCTTCTAGGGTCGCATTTAGCTACATCCATCAACTCTGAACAGATTCCTGGTCTTTCCTGAAGAAAACCGTCCCCTTGTCATGATGATGAACAGTGCTCTGTGAGGTGTTCAGAGATTGGCATAATGTTTTTATAGCCTAACCATGACCTAAACTTCTCTACAACTGTATCTCTGATCTGTCGGTTGTGCTTAATTAATTAGTTAACTAATTAATTAATTAGTTGACCTCTGAAGGCAACTGGTTGAATAAAAGTTAAAGAGGCGGTTGGAAAACCACCATGCTTTCATTTCACAATTATTCACATTAGTGTGAAAATTCCAGATTCAACATCTGCAAACAGATATGTCTGTGAAAGGCATTCTTACTCTTTTAAAACATTTAAACAAAAAAACTATTTTAAGAGAGTTGCAAAAATTTTCGTCAGTGGTTGTAGTATTTTTTTACTTTTATTTTCAGTTTGTTTGCTTTTTACTAGTTTATGTGCAATCCAGTGGCTTTGGAAATTGGTTTCCTCTCCAAAATACTTTGCAGTTGAAACCTCTATGCATAAGTTAGAGCATTAAATCACAGCTGTGTTTTACTTATAAATTCTTTACAGGCAGGATAGCTCAACTCTTTAGTACCTAAACTATGTACTGCGGCACCATCATGTTATTGTGGCTGTTTTTAAAACATATTACTGTTATAAATCTCGGAGTCGTAAGCAAAAAAAGCACATTTAATTCTTCTTCTCTTCTATACTTGATGTTGCAAAATTTTCAGAGGATTGTAAATAAACAGAAAAGAAGCACCGAAATATATCGTTAAGAAAAGTTACAAAAAAGTTATCACTTCCTTTGACTGCCCATTTGTTTATAGTTTCTTACATTCTCCTTATTGTCCCTTCTGACAAATCTAGCCTTCTCAAGATTATATTTTTGCAAAATAGAAAATGTTGAGTAAATTATTTCACCCTTTAATCACTGATGAACAAAATAAAGTTTAACATTAGTGACCATTTTACTTCACAAGGCAAAATAAGGTGGGACTACTTTTCAGTTTTTGGAAATAATAGATTACTGACAGTGTCAAAACTCTCCATCTGTGCCATAAAGGTGCTCTCTTCACATCAAACTATTTCCAGGTGTTACTTTTACAGCATATAAAGTATAACGGAAATTCCTTTAGACTCCTCTCCCGTATACTGCGAAAATACGCTTTTACGATTGACTCCATATACACAGTACAGGCAGTAAACTGCATTTGGTATGAAAAACAAACTGTGGATTCAAAATGCTGACTTTCAGTATTTTCATAATGTGTGCATTGCTCCAGAATAGCGAAGTCAGTCAGCTGACCACAGTCCAACTGAGCATGTGTTTCACTTGCTGTAGACCACACTGAGGGCAAAAAGCCTTCAAAACAAGAAAGATATGAGCGTGGCTGCAGCACAGGCTTGGCAGAGCATCACCATGGACCATGCCAAGTATCTGTTGTCGTCTAAGGATCATGAATTACATGATCACAACAACAGCAGCACAGTCTGCAAACAAATATTTAACATATATCTAATTAATCGTGATGTCTACATTTTAACAATGCATGCTCTCTAATCAAATGTAAATGTCGGCGTTCACTGTATCTGCCTCTGATACAGCAGAGTATTCCAAGCTGCTCCTGCATCGTTTTAAATGCAACTGTGTCTTTTTGTTGTTAAGTACGCCACATGTTTTAGATGTGGCACTTCAGATCAACACTGTTGCCATTCTCTAATCCAGGAGTCCTCATCTAACTTCAAAAAAGGAGTTTGTTTTTTTTAACACGGAAGCTCTCAAAGCTCGCAAGCGGAAACTCAGCGTAGAGGAGGGCTTTCTTTTCACAGCAATGCGCTCTCAAAGGTTTTTTTTTTATTATTCTTTTACGTCAATTTATTCACACTAATAATATCTGAGCTGCTGTATGTCTTCGATTTCTTCCACTGGGCATTTCCACTTGTGAAGAAGGAAGTTCCAACAAAGAATTGCTTATTAATTAAAGATCTACCCACCGTGGAATGAAAACTACTGCGATTTGTGCATCAGCTGAAAACAACCCCAGGGAGAATACCTTAGAAGCCACATTTGGACTATACTTAATATAGAGTAGAGTTCCCAAATCAAATTGTATGATTTGATTAGTGCTTAAAGAACAAATACATGCATAACCATAAGCTAATGCCACAGTAAAATAACTCTGCTTCTCTGCGTTTTGCATACGAGTCTCCCTTTAAGGTTTAATAAGAAACTGAGATTAAACAGCAGGCTTAATAACTGCCTGTAGCTGGTAGCTGGGGAAAAATACACAGAAAAATACAATTTGGTAGTAACACTAAAGTGCAAGACAGGCTGCTACAAAGGTTTGTTACATGAGAGGATGTGCTGAGCTGAGCTGGCACACTGCAGCCAATTACATTCCAGGTCCTGATGAGCAAGCTCACATACAAAAATCTAAACAGAGACGAAAACTCCTTTCAGCACAAAGGTTTGCAGCTTTTATGTTACAATCACAGGCTGTGTTTGTGCCAAATAGCGGTCGCCTGCACATGCTGCTCCATAATTTACATCACCCTGGCTATAAAGATATATTTTTCTCTGCTGATGTTTGGATTATCACTGATCCTGGCTGCTAAGCAAACACTTGGGCTGAATTTAAGGGTATTTGTCATGCTCGCTTGCTCCAGCCCCACCCTAGAGATGAGAGCGAGGGTCATGAGACTGGAAAGGCTGACAAAAACAAATCTTTAATCAATATCTAAACCCTGGACGCAAAACCCTCTCTCTTCTGTCTCTGTCTGGGAGCGCTCTGGGAGTGACAGTTTTTCTTTTTAATCTGTGCCTGCATTGTGGAGAAATTGCAAGCTAATGTTTTGGCTATAGATCACTCAACAAATCGTCAGTGGCGGTGCATATCTAAAGCAACTATTTGAATGCTAACACTTTCCACAAAGGCTAATATGGCTTGTAGACATGAAGAGCACTGTAGATGTTTCAACCTGAATCACATCAGAGCTAAGTTACACAGTTGTGCTGCAGATATAGAAACTTTGGATACAGCACTAATCTGTAATTTTGGTATTTCACATGACAGCAGCAGCCTTCGAAAGATATGGATATCCCTTTTGTCACAATACAAAAACAAAAGATGCATTTGTGTTGTGAATTAATGTGATAAACCAACAGATATTAATGAAAAAAACATTTATTTATTTTTTTCGCAGATGAAAATCTATGATTTTGTATTCAGGCTCCAGGATAACAAATTATCTTCAGATGCCACCTAATTATTAAGTCAATAAGTAATGTATTTTTAGCATAAATCTAGATGTTGTGTGTTGAAATTTCTGGCCTAGATGTAAAACTTTACTTATAGAGGAAAAATTAACAGCACACATCCCACTGAACAAACCAAGCCTACAGGGAAGCAGGTCAGACTTGATGGGAAGGCAGCTAAATACAAAGCAACATGTCATATTTAGCTAATATTTATTTGTAAATATCTATGAAAATTGCGTTGTCCTTTTCTTCTATTTCATGGTTATGTTCTACCTTGTTTTGGTTAATCCCGCAAAATCTCAATTAAACAAGTTTTTTGTTGCAATATGATAAATGTGGTAAAGTTAAAGAGAAAAATACCTTCACAAGGTGCTGTATTTACAGACCGATAACAGAAATAAAGAAATATATGTTTTTGTTTTGTTTTTGTTTTTTTTATGGGCAACTCAAGGGGTTATAAAAAGACTATAAGCAGAGGATAAACATCCATCAATCACTCGAACGGAGTAGAAAAAATTTACAATTTGATTTTCTGTCAGTTTATCCCTGCATGTTTAAAGGAGCCAATGAAGACGAATATGAGCACTCTGCCAGCATGATCACAGTTACCTCAGATAATTGAGTTTACACAGCTAACTGTGGCTTACTTGTTTATAAACATTCGATTCTCATCACTGACCAGTAAGAAGTGCTGAGAAATTCATTTAGGTCTAATACCACTGAAGTCCAGAATCATTAAACTGGATGAGTTTCCCTGCTCAAAACTGCATCTTGGAGTTTAGCTTAAAGAGCTTTGCAGATACATCAGTTTTAAAGGACCATTATGAAACACAAATGTCTTTAAAAGAAACAAATCTGACAGCTGTTTTACATGCAGCTGTAGTGTATAAGATATGAGCCATGAAATACTAAAATATAATGGGATTTATGAAAATTGTCTATGAAAGAAAGTGGAAAATTTCATGTAGAAAAACTGCTCTACAACAGGCCAGATGTCAAAACAGCAGTGAAAACTCAGAAAATGGGTAAAGAGGCATAACGTAGTAGCAAGTTGTAGGCAGAGGAAACAAAAAGTAGAGATGAACTCAGACAACCAAGGAGAAATGGTCAGCTGGTGACATGCTGCATTCTAAAAGCACAAAATCTGAAAGCGAGACGTGAAACAATGAGCAGGAAGTGTAAACAGGAGGTACAAACTTGCAGAAGAATTTTCAGGATATTAGTTTTGAGCGCATTCATTTCTGAGGAAACGTTTTTGTTGCCTCTGAATCTGTGATTTGCACATATCCCTGACACAAACTATAACGGTACACAAAAGGCAGGTACCAATTTCTTTCTGACAAATAAATCCAACTAAGTTAAAAACTGACTTGATTTTTATTGGAAACCAAGTACAAGACATCTCGTCACTCTTTATAATCATTTTATATGGATTCCAAATCACAAAACAAAAACAAATTCACTCTGTTAACTCTTTAATTTGCAGAACTATCTCTACAAAAGCGCCACGACATGTAGACACTTTTTTGTATCCAAAGAATTTCCATTTTGTCTTTACTTCTTATTGTTATTCTCGCAAAAATGCTTGCAGTCCTGTGGCACTGTGGTGCCATCTTGCTTGCACTGCTCTTTTGAAGTCTGCTCATTGATTTTCAATTATGTTTAGGTCAGGGTATTGTGAGGGCCAAGGCCAAACCCTCAGCTTCTTGAGGAGCTCCATTTTGGACTTTGATATTTGTTTTAGGAGTTTTTCAGTTGCAGAAGCCCTCTTCCTCTCTTCTACACACTTTTGACAGAAATACAATTGCTGTTTAGTTGTTGGTTTACTAAATGTGTCTAACATAAAAGAGTCCTTTCTCCAAATTTGTATAATTGAAATGTTTGCCTATAGTTTCACAAATAGGTCACTTAATTTATAGTTTACAAGTTTGCTTACATTTTAGGCACGATTCTATTTTGCACAAAATCCTTCTGTTTAAAAGCACTGCTAAAATTGTGAGACCGAGCAAGTTTTTCCCTCCGCATGTGAGGCGTTCACAGGCGTATCTACTCAGTGAAAAGTTCACTGCAATGTCAAGTTCTGCTTATTTTTCTTGGAGGCTTTTTGCAGTTTAATGCGAGCTACAGTTTGCTTCTCTAGCAATCCATCAAGGAGTTTTCTCAAAATGTTCTGTTTCCCTCAGACCTTGGCTTGACCTTCGTCATTCCTGCTAACTTACTTTTTCCAATTGAATCGAGAACTACAAACTAACGCTAAAAACATTTGTCTGTTTACTTCTCGTGACTGTCTTTTGTGTCACGGCTTTAAAACTACACACAGACAATTGAAGCTACGTCTGACTTCCTTTGCTGAACTGTCCAAGGTCCTGATGGCTGCTGATAGGAACACGGAGAAGAGTGAGCAGACTTGGATTTAAAATGGCAATGCATTAGTGTAGGACTGGGAAACCAATTATGTTTATCATTTGGCCCATGGCCTGTTTGATAATACCCTTACATGCAGTGAAATTACCCACCACCCACCAGTGTAAAAGAGAGGAAAAAGTCTCTGACAAGTAAACCTTCATGCTGTGATGTTACAAAGCAAACCAAAACAAAGAGAGCAGTTCATGGCCTCTGGAGATAGCATCTAGGATGAGTGTTTGACCTGCAATGTACACAACAGCTGTTGGAAAAGATGTGAGGGGAGTTTTTTTTTTTTTTTTTTTTTCCCACTACTGGATACATGCAATATAGAAAATTCTGAGAATCTCAATGGACATCATCTCTTATTTGTTCTGCAACTAGACAAGAAGCAACATGTACAGTAGTATTGCAGCTTTTTTTTTTAGGCTGTTGTTTACAGCTGCACTTTTAATGCTTCACCAGTGGGAACACGGGGCACACTGCAGATTTATGTAGCATAATAAGGAAAGACTGTCAAAAAAGAAAAAAATAGTCAAACTGCTAAAAATAAATAATGAAATAAAAGAAACATTAAAAAAAAAAAACCTCGGCCTATTACTGGAAGTTCAACAAACATGCACACATGGTTAACTGCCTGCAACAAACTGAAAATGACTCTTTATGTGTTCTCAGTCCTCAGTGAGCTCACCCATCCATAAAAATCCCATCTCAAGGAGAGCAGAGGTGAGGTCTCTTTTTCTCCACCTCTCTTTCTCTCTTCCTCTTGTTCTTTTTTCACTCTTCTCCCTCTTGCTTGCACAAAAGAGCGCCTTCTTTCTGTATCATAACTACTCTCACAATTACTCAGACGATTACTCAGATCAATGGTTTGCCTGCCTGCATTCTGACTGTCCCCCCCTCCTTGGTAGGCAGAAAAAACCTCCAGGCTGAACACATTAAACAGAGTGTGTGACATGGGGGACAGGATAGTGTAATATCACGCAATAACATGAGAGAAAATAGCAAGACTGGCAAAACATACTGTCAGTCAGAGCTGTCACACATGAGGGGGTAACACAAAAGTATATCAGCTATGTATCTGTTGCAGTCTACAACCCTGTTTCATAGATCTGCACAAGAGCTCCCCTGCCATTAAATCTCTAAGACGTTCTCAGTTAAAGAGAGCAAAACAATGTGGTGCTGTGGAGCTCTCCCAGTGGCAGTTATCACTGGTGAAGCACAGAGCCTAACAAGGGGTTGGGGTGATTTCATGCTCTCTATTTAGAAATGACAATACATGAGCACACTTAATTATGCAGTCTCTATTCTAGATCAACACGGTCTTCCAGCAGTGAAGGGGATGGTGTATTCATTAAGAGTAAAAGGGACTCCTTTCTGCTGAGAAACAATCGGCTTCACAGAGGGGGACAGTTTCAATGTGAGAAACAGACAGAAGGCTAAAACAGATCAGACATATTTTCTAAAGAGGAACGAAAAGAAAGTCATCCAAAATAAAGTCAAGACTTTGGCCTATATTTCTGACTGATGTGTTTTGGTTGTGACGAAATAAAGCGACTGTGTGCAGAACTGTGAGTGCAGTGAGGCAGTTCCCTCAGAAGCTGGTTTTTACAAGTCATAAAAATCCTCTGTGATGCTTCTTTTTTCTCTCTCTCTCTCTCATCTTTGTTCTTTACTCCCGGTCTGCAGTTTTCACACAGCACAAAATGTAATGACAGGAAGACAAATAATAATTCAATTTGAATATCACAGAATATTAACGTTTAAGAAATGCATGAATATTTTAGTCCTATGCTATTTAACCTGCCAACATTTTTAATTTGCTCTGTTGTTTCCTCGTCATCAAAGGAAGCTTTGAGAAGAGCAGACAAAAGGCAAAGACAGAGTCATAATTGATGGCTCAGGGCTCAAGCTTTCTCTCTGAGGGTCTGCTCAGGTCCTGATCCCATGGCCTCAACCTGAAACAATCACTCTTAGTTAACGACAACACTTCAGCTATTGACAGCATGATCCTGTAAAGCAGACACTTCAATCAACAGAGCAGCCGCAGGAGGTGTTGTGTTGGAGGAGAAGAAAACAAGGGAGGGGGCATGGGGACGGATGAAATCAAGAAGTAAATAAATGAATTGATGGATGAATAATAGATTGGCCAGCTAGTGGCGACTTGCAGCAGGAATGCAGTATTAATAACTGACTCTTACTGTTCGTCTCTGTGTCATCACTGATACTCTTAGGTGGACCATGGCCAGCATAACACACTGCTGATCTGTACATTCGATCCGGATTACGAACTTTCTTCAGTCCTTTAGGAGGCAAAGAGAAAAGTAGAGAAAAATCGAGGAAAAGTAGCATTCTTCCAGCATGTGACAGCTAAGCACAATCCCCATGCACAAAATACACAGAAACAACACAGAATATTTAAATACATACAGACAAAGTGCGTGTGTTTGTGTCTTAAATAATAAGTTGGAAAAATGGCTTAAAAGAAAGGCATAATTTATTGCAGCTGTATAATGATACTCCAAAAAGTTTCTGAAAAATTCAACCTTTCATTTGAGGATATTTATTAAATTTGATAAAAATCCTATCTGTTATGAAATAGTTCCACAAATACAATAAATGTAACGGTAGCATTTTTTTCATAATGTATCTTTTACTAATTTAAATGTTAATCTGAGTTTCTAGAGATTTTGAATTGATAATTAATAAGAATAGCTGTGGAAGGTAATTTTGTTTAAATCTCCAGATGTCACTGTAAGAAGAACTGCAGCATTGAGTGACATCATACGGTCACCAAGTCCCCAAAAAAACCATAATACTCTTTCTATATGCCAATCAGGTGGTTGAAAGGAATGCGAGGAAAAAGTAATCACAAATGTAAACATTCAAGATTCCTACAATCTACTGGGACTTTCACTGAAACCATCTGCATCAGTCAGACGAAGTTGTAATTAAATGTATCCTCAAAAGATGCTGAGGGTGGTTAAAAAAGAAAAACAATATGAGGGAAAACTCCTCATTGTTTCCCACAAGTATGGTAGACAATCTGTGATGCTGTGGGCCTTTTTCATTTCTCAACACCATGGTAACGGTTTTAAAGGCATAATATTGTGAACTTTATCAAAAGCCAGGTCATATTATATCGCAGCTGAAAATGGGTTATTTTTGGTAATTTTGAAAAGGATAATACTAAAATTAAATCAGAAATAGTTTACCTGAGACAAACCTAAGACAGTACTGAGGCTTAAATCGTATGGAAAGGACTCATGAAAATAAATAAGGACGTTAATAATAATTGATTGTAAATTCTCATTTCTTGAAAGGTTACATCAGATTATGTGCGGTGCTATTCTCAATAAATTGCAGCATCACATATTTTTTAAAAACAATAATTTCTCAAAATGTAATTCTTACCTCCATTACATCAATTCACTCAAATTAAAGGTTGGATTTTTATACTAATGCAATTAAAATAAAACATTATAGCAAGGTTTTTAACACTTCTTTATCATGGAGGCAAACAATTTCCAGAGAACTGTATTAAACACACAAATCACGTTTTTGTTGCCCTCAGAAATGTTTTATATCCTACAAGGAAATAAATAAGCAGTAAGGGTCAGTGTAGCTGTGACCCTCTTTGATACAGGCAGTAACATTTCTTATTGTTTAAGTGGTAAACTGAATGATTCAATACAATCAATCAGTTGAGACCGTGCAAAGCAGTACATAAAGGTCTGCTACGTGCAGGAATCAGGAGCGATACGTCTCAGCAACCACAGACACTGCCCGACTAACATCCATCCATACCTCACTGATCCAATTAAAAGGCAGAGCAGAAAACCCAGCACCTGATTCACTGATTCAACACAAGGCCAAGGGAAGAAACAGTCTGTCCTACAAAACAAGGTTCAAAAATTCATGCCTCTTTTTACAAAACAGGATGGAAATGTTTGTATCATTGCTGCACAAGCATTTTTTGGAAGTTGAGGGCTCACTGTGTGCTCGCTTGATGTTTTTGCTGGCGCTTCACGTTGCATTCTGATAACATCAAGGAGTGCTTTAAACTGCACCGCTTAAAAATAAGAAAATAGGGTCTGTTTTAAATTGCACACCTTTGTTGACTGATTTTCAATTTCTCCATCCCCGTATTTGCATTTTTCTTATTTTAAATGAATATGAGGTTGCAAATTTTGGTCTAAGATTTTTTTTTAAATCAGACTGTGTGAAGATTCAGCTTTAGCGATTAAATAAAATCTCGAGGCTTGCCGTTACAAATCCCCTTGCTTCACATATGACTCTTGTACTGACATATTTGTATAAGGCTGTGACCCTGCAGATTTTTTAAGACTGCAGGCTGTAGTTTTCTGTAGAGCAGTGTCATTGTGAGCCTGTCCTTTCGGTGCCCTCCTAGTCTTGTGCTTAAAGTAACGCACACACTGAGATTTTTAGGTGTGTGAAGGGGAGTAAAAATACCCCCGAGGGCATTGAGACTTGAGAGAAATACACCAGGATGTAAACATTACACCACAGAGTAAGTTCAGGTCATGGCCCCTCACTTGTTATGGACCTTTCATGAGACCTGCCAAACAAGTGTGAGCCATCAGCACTGCCCACAAGCCACAAGGACAAAAGGTTGAACTGGGGGGGGGGGGGGTCCTGTTTTAATAGCGAAAAAAAATGCACAGGTCCTCGTTGCACAAAAACTGCGGTAAAACTCGTGTTCTGCATTAACGAAGACCACAAAACGAAGAAAAAGTGGGAGGAAAGACTTCTGACAGCTCTATATAAAAGCTGTGAAGATCAAGTCTGCATGAGACGACATGGCATTTACATAAAGGTGTGAAGTAATCTCCCTCTTTCCCTATGCTCTACACCCTCCTCCTCCGTTTTCCACTGACCGGCCTCTCAGGAGCACTGAAAATAACTTGACCGGCTCAGCAATGGGACTTTCAAGCCTCGGTTTTCAGTGAAAAGCTCCTTGCGTTGGAGAGGCTACGCTACGACTCTCAGATATAGGCTGCGTGTTTAGTTCATTTAATGTTAGGAAAAGATTTAAGACTCTACAACATAGTCAAGTCATTACTATCACAAAACAGATGTCTTCTTTTTTTTTTTTTTTGTCCAAGCCCCAGACAGAGTCCAAAGATATGAGAGGCTCCTTAGCTCAATAGCACCCCCTGGTGGGACTCCTTTTGGTGGTTGGCACACTGACATCCAAACCAACTAAAACCACAGTGTTTAATCTCTATCTTTTACAAGAACAAAAAACAATTTAGAACACTGGTAATTATGCATGAAAATAATTTATCTTCGAAGTTGCTGACACTAAGTCTGACATAGCTGTTTTTTAAAATAGTCAAACACAATAAAACATTAAGAACTGATAGGAAACAGCTGGACCTAACGTGCAACATCTTAAATTATGCAGCTAGTTTTAAAGTCTAGAAACTCTTTTTGCTGTATCCTGAGGCTATTAACATAAATAAACATAAAAATAGAGTTTTATCGTATCCAAAAAGAACATGGTGTTTCAGGAACATTAATGGACTCACAAACAAAAAGTTAATAATGACAGATACTTGCATGCCAAAAGGGCATAAACAGCTATTCAACACGCCAATATTGTCACGTAAATTCGAGAACGCATTTTAATATATTGAAATTTGTTGCGTTAACAAGAGCAATTAGATAACTCAACCAAGCTAAAGCACAAGTACGAACGAAAAGCTGCGTTTTAGGCTATCGTTCCCTTTATTTTCATGCACGCGTAATTTAATTACTCACCCAAAAAATCCATGGGCCTTTCTGAATGGGCACAGATCTCTCATGCATATGAGTTGTAATAAAAATATTCCACTAAAAAGGAAATAATTAAGCCTGGTGCATCTGGTTCTCAGTGAGCGAAGCGTGTGAAATCAGCTGAGAAGGGGGAGGAAAGTCATCATTCTGTCCTATGTGTAAAGTAATGTAATGGGCAGGCTGCTGGAAATCCTACTCTCCATCCTCCCTCTTCATCTTCTGGTGTGATGGCATTTCAAGCGCGACAGGGCATCTCAAGGCAACACAATGGTTTCATACTCTTGTTTCAGACTGAATGTAGGGCAAAAAAAAAAAAAAAGTATTGGAAAAACATTATTTAAAAATAGATCACAGTTCGCTGAATGCCAAAGAAAAAACGCTCGCGCTTCAAGGAGGAACTGAGCGACCCTCTCCAACTTACATATTTTAAAACAGGCGTGTCTTAATTATTATTTCAGGGCAGCCAAAACAAGCGGTTAGAAAAAAGGATAAACTAACAGAACGGAGCTCTGAAATAAGAGAAGAAGTTGGTCGATCCCGATGACATGTTGTCATTAACTTAGCCTTGTTGGGAACAACTTGCACTGCACGTCGTTTTGACAAGAATCCGGAGCACAATAAACCGTACACGCGGTACTTTTAACCACGCTGACAATTTGTCCCCGTGGCGTTTTTTTTTTTTCTTTTCTTTTTTCTTTTTTTTTTTTTTTAATAATGTGGGCTATGCTGGGAATACAACGGCTGGCTCCAATGAGAGCTAATATTAGCTGGCTAGTGATGTCTCCACGTTTCAGCTGCCTCTGTGTGTTCGGAGGAAAACAGCGGCGCCGTTCTCCGCCGAAAAAAAATTCTCCCCACTCGTCCTCACGCTCGTGACATCCCCGCGCGGAGTTGCGGCCGCTCCGTATAAAATACCCCCACACCACACCGCGGTCACACTGTTAAATTTAATCCCATTATATTTCTTCTTACCTTCCGGCTTGTTTTCGGCAGCCATTTCCCCTTCACGCGCAACATCCTCCTCCTTCCTCACGACCGTGGGTACCACGCGCGTGCACGGCGAGGACAGCACGAGGAGGGACCGGAGCTGCACGCGGCGAGTCGGTCCGACCAAGGCGAACTTACTATTGGCTGCAAGGCGGTGAGTGACGGAGGGGCTCCGAGATGAAAAACAACATCTCTCCTCACCTTGGCACCTCCAGCTGGGATTTTTATTTTATTTTATTTTTTTCCTTTATTGATTGTATTTTGAAGGCATTTCTGAATTAAGCTCCTTTTAATAAAACTGTGGGTAAAAGAAAAATGAATAAAATATGAATATCCTATTGAGTCAAAACTAGTTTGAATGTTTTATTTTGAGGTTGTGGGTTGTCAATCCAAAGTGACACCAAACTTGTTTGTGTCATGAAGTAGCAGAGTAGAACCCCTTCCCTAGAAAAATATTCACGTTTCTTAAACATGTGAACAAACTACAGGCAATATAAAACAATAACAATCGAAACTCAATATTTCTATTGGTCTGACATTAAATTAGACTATATGTTTCCTACTTCTATTTTATACAGGCTACTAAAGTAAATGTAGAGTTTGCTTTATAGAAGTTTTATCACTTTTGTGTAATTCAAAAGTTAACATACTACTGTTCCATTTAAGAATTTATGAAATCTCACATGATGATGCTAGAACTTTTTCAGCTTCTGATAGGTTTATTCCAAATATGAGTTAAATGGTGTCATAACTGTGGATGTCACTGGAAAGGATTTCTTGACATCCAAAAGTCTGCTTCATCCTTGAGTACATTTGACAGGTAACTAAAAAGTGCCACTTTAATCTGTTCAATTATATGCAAGAAGAAACAAAATGGGAATTCCCAGTCATTATGCAGTTCAGAAAAAAATACTGGATGTGTCCCAGAGGAGAACATATTTAGGTCCATAATGTGCTTATTCACCCTTGAACAAAAAATAAAGACCTCTTGAAGAGGCAGGATGAAGCTGGTGAGAATAGCAGAATGACAAGCAGGACACAGAATGAAAAGGTAAAACAGAAGAAAATGTACAATGAAGAGAAATTTGGCCCTCTGATTTCGGCACCATCTTGAGGAAAGTGTAGGAGTTAAGAGGCGCAGAACATAAAGACGGATGCTTTTGACAAGAGAGATGGATCTGAATGGAGAATCTGCTGAAGGCTTGGATTCTGGAGGAGAGTCCAGTCGGAGTCGAACAGATGGTTTGTAAAATATTGTGTGTTCATGAACAGGGAGTGTTGGAGACTGGGTAAGCAGATGGTGACTTGAGGATGATGGAGTTGTTGTGGACAACCATGGAGTGGTGGAAACATTTGGTGGAGTTCTGATGTTTGGTTATGGAGTCCACTGGCTGCGGAAGACAGTAAG
This sequence comes from Poecilia latipinna, assembly GCF_001443285.1. NCBI lineage: Eukaryota > Metazoa > Chordata > Actinopteri > Cyprinodontiformes > Poeciliidae > Poecilia > Poecilia latipinna. Next base: position 121,928 of record NW_015112652.1, on the reverse strand, counting down.
AGTCCTCAATATTGGAGGGACAAAAACTTTGTGAAATGTAGCAAAACAAGACCTTTAAAATAATGCAAGGCCAACATGAGAAAGAAGTTGAATACAGTTTCACAGAATATATATATATATATATATATATATATATATATATATATATATATCTGTCTGTGTATAGCCGAAGCTCTGTATTAAAAGGTGATGTATGCAGTTCAGTTTTAGGTGGTGGTGCTGAAAGAACAGCTCCCTTGCTGCTTGCATAAGTCACTGCAGAGATTTTAACAAGAAAGGAAAAAAGTAAATACAAATACATGAATACAGGATAATTGTCCTGTTTTCTGTACAAGCGCGCCTGATTGCGAACTGACGTGAAAAAGTTGTTTGACTTGCATGTGTGAATTTCCTTTCCCGTTTTAATTTCTTTCGGTGCTCCTGCCACTTGAGGGCGACAGAGAGCGCAAGAGAACCTTTTCTGCGAGGGGAACGGCACGAAGTAGAAATGACCGGGCGTAAACATGGCGTCTGCCTTGGACGACGATGAGATTTCCAATGATGATTACTATTCCCTTTTAAACGTTCGCAGAGAGGTACGTGGCAGACTCATGACGCAAATAATGTTTTGTACTGATGCATGCATTGGGTACTCTTTAGTTTCTCTGAAGCTGATAGCCAACAGTTGCTCGTTGAATGAGATGTATGTGACAAGGTAAGCTAGCCTGTGACCCACGACATTGATTAGTGTGGACTGACACTTGAGTTAGAAGTCGAACAAGACTCTTTGTGGATTATTGAGTTAAAGCTTGGTCAGCGGGAATCGTGTTTTGTGGGAGTACGGTAGAAGAATTTCCTCTTACTATGATAATCTGGGGGCTAATTGAGTAGATAGTTTCAGTTATCATGGATGGCTAACTGGCTAGTGCTACAACTCCAACTGTTAAGCTCCAGCATGCAGTTCATGAGCTTACAGAGTGGATGTGATAGTTTATCTGTGATGTCAGAAAGTGTTCGTTCATGCTCCTTTATTTGGTCAGCTTCAGGGGAATACTATTTTTGACAAAACCAGATTAAGGTTTGACACATGGTCACTGTGTTTTTTGTGGTTAGAGATGTGATTCTTTCAGAACACTGTAATTACTCACCTTGTGTGTTTATTTTCTGGCAGGACAGCATGACCCGGTGACTGTCTGTATACTCACTACTTAATATCAGATCTTTATTTTTTCAAATAAAGTATTATGAAATGTGTCCTGACATTTCTTCTATAGTATAACCTGTTGCATTACTAAGAATCTACATGTACTACGACATACAGAGCAAATTATATTTGTCTTATGAAGCAATAATTTTGCAAAAACAAAAAAAAATTAAAGTATGTTGATAAATATTATCTAACATAGAAAGCTAATGTATTACTGCTAATTTGACAACAGTTTTGATCATCATTATACCAAAACTCTTATTTTTAAAAGCAAACTGTCATTGAAAAGTTAAATAAATACACAAAATTGATATCAAAATATTGAATTATACATTAGTAATATGTTTCTAATTACATTACAAACCAGCCAGGTCATACTATTTGGGAAAAACTCAACTGAAAGCTTGAGGTTGCAAAGTTGCTACTTATTGGCGTCACTAAGATGATACTTGGATCAAAAGTCTCATTTTGCTCTTAAACTCTGTGGTCCGCTTTAGGCCACCCAGGAGGAGCTGAAAGCAGCTTACCGGCGCCTGTGCATGCTCTATCATCCTGACAAACACCGCGATCCTGAGCTAAAGCGACAGGCTGAGGCTCTTTTTAACCTTGTACACGAAGCTTATGAAGGTAGGTCAATCTTGCAGTAGTATTTTCTCTTCAGCTTAGCCTAAACTAGCTTAACCTACATTTGGCTGTTTTGATTTACATACACTTTATATAATTCTCGAGTTGTTGATTTATCTTGTTCTAGTGCTTAGTGAACCACAGGCACGAGCTATCTACGACATCTATGGCAAGCGAGGGCTCGATGTGGACGGATGGGAGGTAAGTATTATAGATGTTGTAGTGGCAACAACTCTCCAAAAGGGCAAAAAAAAATAAATGTGTCTAGGAATAATAGTCAGACTACAGGCAAGAGAAGTCTGCCGAAAACACTATGACAATATCTTTATAAATTTAAAAAAAATACTGCATATTAAATTTCATTTTAAATGCCACTTGTACATTGTTTGCCACATATAAACTTGTCCAAATGCCAACAGAAAATCATTTCGTTTTTTTAAAGATTGTAGATTTCTACTTGGAGAGCTTGCACCTAAAATTTAATTAAGGTTTTTAGATATAAACAGCTCACCTTCAGTAATAATAGACGTTAAAGGACATTACAAAACTTATTTTCACTTTAAGTAAATTGCCTGCAGAAGTTGGTTTGTATTGCGAAGAAGGATAGCTACCGTTCAGTAAAACCATGACTGTAATTATGAACAAGGTTTCAGTATGAGCTCTCTTTTGCAGCTCTGGTAAATTTTGACATATTTATTTATTTATTTATTAATAAGAAATATGAAGACGGTTTTATTAGAATAGAAGCTTTAAATTGCATCACTTTTTCTTCAAGTTAATTAGCACTTAGTTTTTGCTTGCACTCGCTTTGAATTCAGCTCCTGTCCTCTTCCTCCAGGTGGTGGAGAGGAAAAGAAGTCCTGCTGAGATTCGGGAGGAGTATGAACGCCTTCAGAGGGAGCGAGAGGAGAGAAGGCTTCAGCAACGGACCAATCCAAAGGTGTGTTTACACCAAGATGAAAAGCCTCACTTTAACTGTTGTAGGTTCCTTTGTGTGCAACACTAATCTATAATCACTTCACAGGGGTCGATAAGTGTGGGCATTGATGCCACAGACCTCTTTGACCGGTATGAAGAGGACTACGAGGATATGGTGGGAAGCGTGCCACACATAGAAATCAACAGGATGCATATATCGCAATCTATAGAGGTACATGACTGGCCTATTTGTTGTCTGTCTTTGGCTGTCAGGAAGGCTTTTGATCCTGGTTTTGCTCTCAACGTTCCTCCGCAGGCTCCTCTCACTACAAAAGACACGGCCATTTTGTCCGGCTCCCTGTCTACACACAACGGGAATGGAGGTGGCACCATTAACTTGGCTTTGAGAAGAGTCACCTCAACTAAAGGGTGGGGCGAGGTATGCTTCACTCTTTCTGTTTCTGGTTATGTTTGTCACAAAACAGTTTTCTACCTGTCTTGTAGGAAACATTTGAAGGTCCGGAGTGATTTTCGTTGTCTGTGTTTACGCAGGTAGAGTTGGGGGCCGGAGACACTCACGGACCTCTCTTTGGAATGAAGATATTTCGGAACTTAACGCCTCGATGGTATGTTTAGCAAAGCAAAAATCCTGTTCGAAGTCGAGTCACCGCAGCTCCAACGACCTTTTGTTTTGCTTTGTCTCAGCTTTGCAACGGCTCAGTGTGGGCTCCAGTTTTCTTCGCGGGGCGTTCGTCCTGGGGTGACAACGGTGCTGGCTCGCCACCTCGACAAGAACACTATGGGCTATCTGCAGTGGCGCTGGGGAATCCAGTCCTCCATGAACACCAGCGTAGTGAGGGACACAAAGAGCAGCCATTTTACCGTCGCAGTCCAGGTTATTAATACGCAATTTAATTTACCTATAAGAGTGTATGCATGTGTGTTGAAGTGCAACAGATTGGATTTTGGGAAATAAATCATTCCTGAGCCTTTCTCACCTTTTAAAGTGACTTTTTACAACTTTATTAAAAAAACAAACTGAAAACTCTAAAGTAGCGTGGCTGCATAAGTTTGCACACACCCTGAAACTAAACTTTGCTGACGCAGTTTTGATGCTGTTGTAGCACTCTATCAGCATAGCACATCTTGACTTTGTAATATTTGCCCTTTCTTCATCCAGTCTGTCAGGCTGTGAGGCATCTCCTGTGCCCAGCCCTCTTCAGATCCCCCTACAGATCCTCAGTCGACAGCCTGAAGCTCTCTACTCGGGAGCCCGAAGCTCTCCTCTTATAAGAGAAGAAGAAAATAACTGAAAAGAAAGAAACTGATTTCTAAGCAGAATATTAAGGCAGATAAATTGTCCACACTGGGAAAGCAGCAAATCTTCTCGTAGATTGTTTCTGTAAAATAAGTTTTGTTGTTGGTTTTAGTCTCCTCCTCCTGGTCAGACCACTTTTTTGTCCTCATCTGCTGTGTGTTTGGCGCCACCTTCTGACTGTGGTTGTTGTTGTTGTCCTACCAGCATTCTGTGCATACAGATCATGATAGTTTTATCTCACAGCCTTTGCAGTAGAGCAGATAGTGGAGTGCTCTTGTAGATATGCATTAATTAGACTTGACTGATGCTCTGTCGTAAAATAAAAATAGTCTTCAAGGCAGGATGATGCTGCCACCACCATGCTTTGTTGTGTTCTTTGTGGTGATTGTTGCCTTTGCACCAAACAAACATTTTGGAACCAAAAACATCAGACTTTGTTTCACAAGCTTTTGGGAGACGTGAAATGTGACTCTGCTAAATTTGGCTGGGCCTGGATCATTCTCTTTGTTAGAAAAGGTTTCCATCTTGCCACCTTATCCATTAGCCACTACATAAGAAGAATATGACTTGTGCTGTACAGCAAGTACCTGCCAGAAATTCCTGCAGCTTCTTGCATTTCGTTGCAGGTCTCTTGGCTGCCAGTTTTCTCCTCGTCTTTTCATTAATTTTGGAGCCCATCCAACGCTTGCCTATGTTACCTTTTTATAATATTCTCTCTCTTTCTTCACTGTGTTTTGTGAAATGTTCATCGCCTTGGAAACCCCTCCCCTGACTAATGACAATGAGATCTCTCCGATGCTTTGGAAATTCTCTGCGAACCGGTGGTTTTGCTGGAATAATCGACTTGAGAAAATGTTAATTAAAACCTACTGGAGCAGCTGAACTTTATTTGGAGTTAGTCGGAGATCCTTTAAATCATGGCAGGTGTGCTCTGACTCCTATTGAACATGAATTTTAATGTGGTGGTTCATTCTGAACACAACTACTTCCCCTGTTATACGAGAGTGGCACACTTATGCAACCTGCTCATCCTGGAGAATATCTCCCAAAAAGTTTCAGTTTGTGTTTAGTTGATTTCTTCAGGTTATTCGGTGATTATAAAAGCTTTTTATTTCCTCCAGAATCTACAATCTCCTGTTAAAGTGGTGCCAAAATTCAAACATTTGTTCTTTGTGTCTCTGCAGCTTGGCATTCCTCACACCTTTATGATGATGAGCTACCAGTACAAGTTTCAGGATGAAGACCAGACGAAGATTAAAGGCTCAGTAAAGTATGTTGTCAGAGCTCACTATATGTGACGTAATGCAGTTGTAAATTCACGTGAAAGGTGAGAAAATTACTTTCAGAACCTCATGAAGAAGTCCCAGCAGATAAGTCGTTTTTGTTTTATAGATGATCTGGATAGTTCTCTTGTACTCTCTCTGCAGCAGAATTTTGCGACTGCAAAAGATGTCAGTGTTCAAGTAACAGAAAATCTAACCCTCTCACAGACAGAGATGAACTTTTAAAAAGTAAAATGCCATCCAAGTTGAACTAAATCCACTTTTTGTTGCTGTTGTTTGGGACTAAACTTTACGCCAGAAATACAGTAATATACAACAACATCAAAAATTTTCTCCCCCAAATAAAAAAAAAAAGAACAGTTTCCTTTCAGCACTCGCCAGGCAGGACACCACAAGGTGGCGCTTAATGTAACTCTTTCCTCTGTTAAGTCTATTTCTGGGGTCTTCAACCTCTGGCTCCGGAGCTGCAAGTGGCTCTTCAGACTTTCCATAATGGCTCTTAATAATTTTGGCTTAAAATGATAAATATCAAATTAGTGTTTTCTAAATACATATAAATGCAGTTTTGTGCTGTTTTTTTCAATTTTTCATAATTCCATTGAACTTACACAACAGAATGACACCAACAGTACCAGTAAAAATAAATTGTATCCATTCTGTTTTTGCAAAGGTTCTCTTTATTTTAAACCCCCAAAATTTAAAAACTCAAACAAAAATATATGGTACCTTTTTTTAAAAAAACATAAATAAAATTACACTTTTCCAATTGTAGATATTTATTAAAATAAAACGGATTTTCTCAGAAGGTCATATAACATTTGCGGTCCTTGATGAGTTTTAGCTGGACAAAGAGTGAAAATTCCTCCTTTGGATTATATGGCAGCAGACCGCTGGTCTACCGGGATTATTAGATTCCTGTTGATGCACATATTTACCTGTATTATTATAATTTATATGTCAAGGCAGAGTGTGAGAATATATTATGAAAATTTTGCAGACTTATGATTTGAAACAACCTGAGAAAGGCCTGCTCTTAACAGCTAAGCATCAACTACTGTTTTTCTGTGTAGATTTAAAAACCATCTTCATCATTTAGTTTTCTGTTTTGGTTCTTAACACATTGTATTGACGTTTGGGTGAAGGATAAACTCACCATTCTTGCCCCACTCAAAAAGATACAATATCTACCCGGTATTCATAAATTGTTTGTTGCTTATGCAAACTTTGAGTTATATTTGTGCAATTTGATGTGGGGAAAAACCCTGAATGACCTTAACTATAATCCTTTACCCTGAAGGCAAAATATGTTATTGATTCTCCGACAGATTTTCAGGTTAAACTGTCTGGAGCCTCGTTATAAATATGACATGTGGGTTCATCTTATTAATTGGAGTATTGTGTGAAATTCAGTTTATTACACCTAGTAAGATATTTTAATCATTTATTTCTATTAATTTCAATGGTTATGAAAACCCACAGATCAGTCTCTCATAAAATCAGAATAAGAGAATTGATTAAAGAAATGTCAGCTTATTTTAATTGATGTAATGTTCAATCCTCTCAAGTTATTCTTGTTGTTTTTGCACTTTTGTGCCACATTTTTTCCTTCCACTTAGCTTACTAATATATTTCATACATCCCTCTATGAAAAGATACCTGTTGAATCTGTATCGGTTTCACCTTTTGAATTAAATTACTGGACTAAATGAACTTTTCACTGATTTTCTGGTTTACTGAGATGCACCAGTAAACCAGAGCAAGAGCTTTTGTTTGGAGAATGAAGTGCCAGTAGCTTTTTGCATAATATGGGTGACAAGTTGTCATCACATCGTTTCAAATGTTTTACCCAATAACTTGCACTCTAAATCAGAGCAGCCCACATGTGGTGAGTTGGTAACTCTGTTGTAATGTGGCAGATCGGGTTTCTTTGGTACGGTGGTGGAGTACGGCGCTGAGAGGAAGATCAGTCGGCACAGTGTGGTGGGGGCCACCGTCAGCGTGGGAGTCCCGCAGGGCGTCTCCCTCAAGATCAAGTGAGTGCAAAACCCTGCTCCACTTTCTTTCATTCCCACCTGTTGTTTTTCCAAATGTTGGTTTCTTCTATTTCACTGTGCTGTTACCATGGCACCTGAAAGCGTAAAGTCAAAACTGTCAGTCAGTGAAAGCATGTAGATATTTCCTGTTTCTGCCTGCGCTGGGAGTTGCTGTGATAGATTTTGTCTAAGTTTTGTTTTCCAAAGGATGTGTGGAATTACACATTGATTTTAATTTGCTATCTATGTTTCGATGTCCTCGATGCAAACGATAAAATAATTTCTCCAACTTCAGGCTGAACAGAGCCAGCCAGACGTATTTCTTCCCTATTCACCTCACTGACCAACTCCTGCCAAGTGCAATCTTCTACGCCACGGTTGGACCTCTGGTTTTCTACCTCGCCATCCAGCAGCTCGTCATTCGGCCCTATGTGCGTGCCCAAAAGGAACAGTAAGTAACATTCCTGCTTGTCATCCGAGCAGTCTTCTTATTGGAGAGGACGCTCTCCTTTATTGCTATGGCCAGATTTTATGGCCTCATTTTATTTCTTCATTTTGTTTTATTCAGAGAGTTGGAGAAGCAGAGGGAGAGTTCAGCCTCTAATATAGCAAAGAAGAAACAGGAAGCAGAGGCAGCTGTGAGTATTTGACAGATTTATATGTAGTTGTGGTTCGTGTCCAGCAGCATCCATGGTGGGGTTTGAGATTAGAGATGTTAATAAATGTGTCTGACTGCTGAGAATTATTTTGCCCATCAACAAGTAAGATGAGCGGATGAGATCGAATTGGATAACATGCAAAGAAGCAATGGAATTTATTGGCCGCATATCTTGATGCCTGACTTCTGGCTTTCGTTTTTTTCCACCTCTGAAGGTTTTGCTCATGCAGGAGTCTGTCCGAAGGATCATTGAAGCAGAGGAATCTCGAATGGGTAAGAACATTCATATTTGAGCAGTGATTTGAGTCTTGAATTTTCAGTTACACTTTATTTCCCGAAAGAGTTTTTTTTGTTTTTGAAGACTGGAGTCAGGCCCAAAAAAATAAACATTCTTGCTGCTGCGGCACTCTTCATGTCAGAATATTATAAATTAATTCAGTTTGGAAATTGTTCCCTGACAGCATCATACAGCAGCACACTGTAATGTTGTCGCTGCTCCTTCTTTATTTAGGTCTCATCATCCTCAACGCTTGGTACGGCAAATTTGTGACGGACAATAGCAGAAAGCACGAGAGGGCAAAGGTCATCGATGTGACCGTGCCACTTCAGTGTCTGGTGAAAGACTCCAAACTCATTCTCACTGAGGCCTCAAAGGTAAGAACTGTGTTTCTATGTGGGAACCTAAAGCAAAGCAGGTTCAACAACTACTATGTTTTAGTATTTACTGGTGCAGCTGATGGTGCATTACTTTGAGTTGTCTGTTCAGTCAGGACTCCCTGGCTTCTATGACCCCTGTGTGGGGGAGGAGAAGAGCCTGAAGGTGCTGTATCAGTTCCGTGGAGTCATGCATCAAGTCCTGTCAGGAGACACAGAACCACTCAGGATACCAAAGCAATGTAAGTTTTCCTGGATAGCACAACACAAAAGTATCTGTGTTTTGTTGTTGAAGGAAATTGTATTGAAGAAATTGCCAGTTGTAATTTCTCTCTCCTTCTTCTCATTCCAGCTCACAGGATTGATTCAGACACATAGAAGTGCTTGTTCTGACCAAAACAAAAGACTTGTCTCTAGACTGTTGGACAGAAGATGAAGAGACCTATGTTTTAGATGCGACTTGGAAATCAGTCTTTGTTACTCAGAGATCATGAATTTACCCGTTTGCCCTGATGTTCATTTAAATATTGAGAGTGGAATAAGATGACAGACTGGATTTATCAGAACCAGTATTCAATGGACGGGGTTTTGGCCTGCTAAATGTGTCAAAAAATCAGCTGTTCTCATCATAAACCTGAGTTCTGCCCTCGTTGGGATCAGTTTGGTTTTGGGGATGGCTTGCAAATTTTGACAGAGTTCTGTGTACTTGAACAAAAACTGCAGTGCCTACTGGATCGAAGACATGAAAGAATCTCTGTTTATTTGCCATATTATTAAAATCATTTTCTCTCATTTTGCTCAAATTTACATTGAATTTTTCTTTGTTGTTATTCCATATTTTTCTATGAGAAAAGACTGCAATTACAATGGGTGATTTGAGTTGGGTTTTGTAAGTCAACAGCATGAGAGCTTAAGAATGCAACATCAATTGCCCAAAACGGTGCAATGCACCATGGGAGTTTAAGACAGTAGAGGCGGGTTGGTGGGTGGGTGTTTGGTGCAGTTTGGTTTTCGTAATCGATAGTGATGGAGAGATGAAGTTTCATGATCCACTGAGGCTTTGAGCTGACGGGCCACAATCCTTCATATGCTCTACTCTGCAACATCGAGTGATGATGACCTCATGTGTGAAGCTTTAAATTGAATGAATGATTTTTGTGATGCGAATACATAAATTCTGAATATTGTCTTAATCTATTTTTATGAAGCAGTGGCTGTAGATAAAAAGGAAAACCTTGAAGCAAATATGGGAAAAGGTTGTGATGTAAATGGACTTGTGTTATTTTGTTACCAAAATGTCACCAGGGACAAAATTTTATTTATTTTTCCCTAAATATAAAAAAAACTTTTATTGTTCTCAGCTTCAGACAGTTTCTCTGTTTTGAGATGTTTACGTCTGGTATAGAAAATACTCTTTCAAAGATTATGGATGTAACCAGAAAAGCATCAGCAAATTTGTAGAAGTTGGGATAAAACATTTTTTATCCTTCCCAATATTCCAGGGGATTCTCCAGTCCACCAATGTTACTGCATGGTTGTATGCTGTCTTGTCCAGTTTATTAGACATTTTCGGAATCCTTAGTCTATTGAGTATTTCAGTTGTTAACTCATGTCCTAGATACTGTTGAGAACGAGAATCTCAATCGATGAATCATAATTTGTATTGACACTCGGAGCATAAAATCAGCCAAGAAAATCATTCAGACTTTACTTATTTTATTAACTTTCAGCGCTGAAAGGAGACGCTTTACCATTACATCCGAGGAGAGTTTCTAAAAAAGTCTGTGCAGCGTCTGAGGAGAAAGAGGAGGGCAGCTGATTATATGGACGGAAGACACTCCCTCAAATCATACCATGTCTCTGTGGCCTGATAAGTTTCTGTTTCTCGTGAGAAATGGACCTTGGTGTCTAACAGAATCAAAAATGTAACTCTTTACTATGGGCCCTTTGTCTAACAGCGTGTGACTCTTTCTCGGCCTTGGTAAAGCATCTCAACACATAATAGTAATCATAATGATTTAACTAATTTACTAATCTCAACAATACCAATGGGCTAAAAGAAATGCATTTAGGCAAAATGTATGGAAAAATTTGTATTATTTTTTGACTTAACAAGCTCCAGTGACCTCTGTGTTGGTCAGAGAGACTCAAAACATGCCTTAATTAAAAGTCAAGAGGGTCTTGTTTAAGAAGATGCCAAACACTTTATTATAGGCCTCAGACAAACATTGATACCATGAGCCTAAACCAGACATACACCAGTCTCAAAAAACATAATTTTTCCAAAGGGGTTGTTACACTTCATGAGCAGACAACTATGACTAAGCAACAACTTTGGAAGCGCTGTCATACCAAGTCATACCAAAAATATTAGATAATATTTTACAAAAAATATTGGTCAAGCTTTGCAACCCTGCGATGGACCAAACTTGTGCTTTGCGCCTGCGCCTTCACAGCATCCCCCTCTGGATCGCTTTTTAAAAACAAAAAAACACTGCCATAAATATTGTCTATCGCGGCAGCGGCTATCCCACCCCATGAAAGTAGGGTGACACGCCGTGGTGGGCGTCCCTTATTTTGATTTCTGAAAGGTGGCAACCCTAACCAAAATATGAACTTTTTAACTCTGACTCATGGATTAGTAGCTAGGAACCTAGCTTGCCCGGAACCTTTCTCTAAGGAGCCGTTTAAGACGGTATTTCCGTTTAAGAAAGGACCTAAAAAGCATTCGTCGCGTATCTAAATATGCACAGCATAGTGATACCCATCCCGAAATTAAATCGGACGTTGCAAAGATAACGTGGGTGATATTTGGGTAAAGGAATCGAAACGAATAAAAAAATAAGGCCAAAACTATATATATATATATATTTTTTAGTTTGGAGGGCTGTTAGCTTTTATCTCGGGTTTAACGGCACTTCCGTGTTTGTTATCGAGTGACACTTTCTCTTTTGAAGGCGTCTGCTGCTGATTTAGTCAGAAGTCAGCTCTGTAAAACACACCAGACTTGGATTTATCCTAAACATGAAGAGGAAGACTAGACCCATAATGGGAACTTCATACAGCGTCAATTCTCCTTCGCCGATACGGAGTTCTGGTGAACCTGTAAGTTTTATTAGAGAAACTGAAACACACGCAGCCACTCACCACACTCAAATTACTCATCACATGAAAAATTCTGACTTTTTATTTCTGGGATTGAAGTCATAAAAAATTCATGTTAAAACTTGATTGTACTTTGGGCCGAGGTATTAAAGGGACTTTCCCATCAGTGGTATGTGTGCGCATGTGTCATTGTGGACGGGAAGGAGCTTCAGTTAAAAGTCCACAGCTTCAGTTATTACATTTAAACTAGAAACTAGAGATCAGACCCGAAATCTGGGTGTAGTGATGGACTCTGACCTGAAGCTTCAGAGCCAAATAAATACAGGTACCCCTGAAGAATATTTCCAGGATTAAAGGTCTAATGTCTCAGAAAGATCTAGAGAAACTCATCTATGCGTTTATCTTTAGTTGCATTGATTACTGCAGCAGTGACCTCACAGGTCTGCTTGAAAAATCAGTCCTCAAGCTGCAGCTGATCCAGAACGCCACTGCTGGCGTTATCACTACAACCAGGAAGTCAGACCGCATCACCCCGGTTCTAAAGTTCTTCCACTGGCTCCCTGTAGCTCAGAGAATAGACTTTTAAATACTATTATTAGTTTATAAATCACTGAATGGCTCAGCACCAAAATACAATAAAGATCTGCTGTTGTTGCATCAACCTTCCAGACCTCTCAGGTCTTCTGGTTCAGGCTCGCTCTGCATCCTCAGAACCAGAACAAAACATGCAGAAGCAGCATTCAGCTGCTATGCACCACAAATATGGAACAAACTTCCAGAAAATTGTAAAACACCCGAAACACTGAGTTCCTTTAAACCTAGATTTAAACCTGTCCAGAGTTGCTTTTGAACCATGATAAATGAAAAATTGACCAACATGTTGATGTGTAACAATGGCACTTGGCAAAATGTAATGTTTATTGTTTTCTCAGTTGTTGACTGTGTGGTGTCTTCTGGTGTCTTCTAAGACTTTGTATATTTGTGTTTGTATTACATAAAGTATTTACTATGCTTCGCTCTATAAATAAATGATTAAAAACAACGAAAAAATACATACAAGTAGAAAATAGGAATTATTCCCATTGAAGCTAAAATGATACAGAATATTGACTATTAAGAGATAATGTTACATTTATGTATTATTTTAACTTTGAAATACTTTAAAATCCTACACAACAAACACCAATTTCAGTAGGTTCAAAGGAAATCTGTTCATTGCAAAAGCTTTACTGTGCTACTCTGTGCTATATACAGCTGAAAAAAAACTGAATTTTCCCTGGCTTCTCAATAAAAGGAATTTTAAAATCTACGAATAGTAAGCTGTAAAATTTAATGGTTTCAAAAATATAATTTTGTTGTACCTTGATGGTGGTAACATTTCAATGACTGCTGAAAGCAGGAAAAAAGTTTGAGAATAATGAAGTGTAGTGGGAACAAATGTCTTACCACTTAGCTCAAGTCTTGCACTATTTTTGTTATCAGATTTACCGTAACCATCACATGGCCTGGAGAATGAAGCTCTGGCAGAACCTGTCTGTCCTGGTTGTGAACCTGCGTTCACAAGTTTTATTTTAGTATTTATCTTTAGTATTTTGAAACAGAAAACTTATGTGAGATATAAAGAAAAAAAAAAGTAAATCAAGAAAATCTTACTACGACAATTGACTTTTACAGACAGATGAACTATCAGGAATAGTAGGTCAAGAAGACTGAATCCTGAGATTGAATCAAAAAATGGTTCAATGAAGAATCTCCTTAAGGCTGTGTACATTTATGCTGTCAGATAATTGCAGCTTTTTTACTTCTAAAATTTTTCCCACACATATTTTGTTTTGCAGTTGAATAGTACATCACAAATGTTGTGTTTAGGTCTCAAATGATTTGTCTTCGTCACATTTTTTTCCTTTAATTGTGATGTTTATAAACACTTAGCATTTTGACGGGGTTATGTAGATTTTTTTATACACGCTGTATCGGTTATACCTCCAGGATTAAGTTGTTACTGCCCCAATACACCAAAAAACACTTTTTGAGTCTGCAATACTAAAAACTTATACATTCTTAATCTAATGTCTGTTTGAAATGTAGAAAACTATTTTAAAAAATATATTTTGTTCTTATCAGGTCATCCCTCTTCCTTTGGACATACTGGAGGAAATCTTCCTAAATCTGCCCCCCCAATACGTGGTGTGTGTGTGTCGATTAGTGTGCCGCCAGTGGAAAGTTGTGGCCGACAGCGAGTCTTTCTGGAGAGAAAGATGTAGGAGAGAGGGATATCACCTCCGTGATCCTTCCAGAGTAGCCAGCAACAACTGGAGGTTGTTTTACTTCTTGTGCAAGAAGAGGAGAAATCTCATAAAGAATCCAAGAGCAGAAGGTGAAATTACCTTTACTTAACATTACACAGTAGCATTATTTTCTTGCTATGTTTCAGAAAATCCAAATACTCATCTTTTGTTTTCTTAGATGAATTTCAGGGTTGGAGAATATTGGATAACGGTGGGAATCAGTGGAAAATAGAGGAACCTATGGTGGAACATTCAAATCCAGCAGTAAAGAAAAACTTTGTGACCTCCTATAGGTGAGAATTCACTAACACTAGAAATGTTTCATGTGTTTATACAATTGAAGTTGTAATTACTAATTAAGTGAATTAAATCTGTTGTCTGCAGTTGGTGCAGAAAAGAGCAGGTGATTGATCTGATGAAGGAAGGTTACAGCCCATCATTTATGGATGAGTTCCAGCCGCCTATCCGGATATCTGACTGGTGAGAAAAATGCACACAAATTATTTATATTTTTTTCTCAAAAAGTTCTCAAAAAAAAGGAAAACTTCAATTCATAGTTGTCCATTGTCAGGTACGCACCCCGCTGGGATTGTGGAAGCATCTATCAGATTTCTGTGCAGCTACTAGATCACGAGCAAGACATTCTCCAGGAATTTAGTCCTGAGCTCCTTTCCTTTCCTCAGTGGAATGACCAGCAGTGGCATCAAGTATGTACATGTTACAAAGATCAATGCAACTGCAGAGAAAAATAAACTCACGTTACTGATGTTATTTCTTCTTTCAGATGGAGTATGTGTTCAAGGACTACGGACCAGGAGTGAGATATGTCCGTTTCACCCATGGTGGCAAAGACACACAGTTCTGGGCAGGATGGTATGGCATTCGTGTAACGGAGAGCTGCGTTGAAATTTGTCCAGCATTGGACAGCTAGCTTATTTACGCAACTGTGCTAGGAAGACAACTCTGAACATCTTTGAGTACTTGAGTTAGAAAAAATATTATCATTGTGGCCTTCTAAGCTATTTTGCCTCATTCTACAATCTACTGACAAAAACATGTAAGTCAAGAAGGTTTTTATTCTTATATTATTTCCAGATGCCAAATGTTTAATTATTCTGTTAAATCTTCCCTACACATACCTCAAAATATGTTTAAATTGTACAAAGACGCTTTGTTATGCGCATAGTATAATTTGGATGTAAAAGCAGCCAAGGTTTTCTTTTACTTGTTTGTAGGTTACTCTAGTACTGGGCACACTGTGCGTTTTCCAAAGGCTGGAAAACACACAAAACTATTCATATACACATTTAAAATACTTTCTCAATGCTTGATGTAAACGCAACATGCAGAAATCGACAGGTTGTAGGTGTTTAGAAGGTCAAAGGTCAAGTTAACATGCTTAACTACTGCTGAACTATGTCAACTTACTTAATCAAACGTTCATTAGTCAATTAAGCAGTCTTGCCTCACTTACTAAGACAATGCAATATAAGTAGTTGGAATTGCTTCATGATTGTTTAAATGTATGTATCTTACCTGTTCTGGAGGACAACACCACTACCTTTATTCCTCTTCTAATTTGCACATTTATTTTTTAACCAACTGTTTTGTCTGAAAAGCTACCATTTGCTGCCACTTACATGTTAGCTGAATGTGTATTCATGTTAAGATGCCTCCTATGTATGTGGTGTTATGAATTAAGAATAACCTCAAACTTTGCACTTTATGTAAATGCATATTCTTGGTTTGCAAAAAAACAAAAAACAGCCTCATTTTATGCAGCCTATCCCTTTAAAAAATAATTTTGTTAAAAATTCTGCTGTAATTTGATATATCTATTGTTAACATATTTCTGATGTGATGAATATTTCTACCACATCCTTGTAAAAAAGTGGACCAGAGTAGGGTAAGATATCTACAATGTTAAAAGTTCATTTTTAAACCTGTGTGTAAAGTGTTCATGATTACATTTTTCGTGGCAACACTGTATGACAAATATGAGCAAGCAGAGTGTTGACAAAAGCTTCCGATTCAATAAATGCTTTTGGTACATTGACCCATCCTTGTGGTTATTGTACTTTTCCATAACATACTGATTCTAAAGTTTCTAAACGGTTGTATTTTTTCCGTGTCATCTGTATCTTTAATTTGTTCTACTTTAAAAACTACAAGTATAGACATTTCAAACTTGGACTGGATTATTCTAAACTAGTAGCAGATAAACAAATGTGTCGCTCTGAAGTGAGAGAAGTAACTGGTAACGCATTATTTATGCAATCAGAAACATTGTTTTGCCTCTCCAGTGTCACCATTTTTGATTGAGGTTGCATATGTGGCTTACGTGACTTTTTTTTTTTTTTACACACAATATATTTTCATTTATTTTCAGAAGATGGGGGGACTGGTTGACCTTTGGACCTTTACACTTTCATTAATATCTTCAAAGCCAAAGCAGCACAAACGAAATTTTTTGCTGCACAAATCAACACAAACATAGCTGAGTTGATTGACACCCATTTTGTCTGATTTGAAGATTGTGGGGGGTTGGTTGACCTTGGATGACCTCTGGAAACATTTCTTTATATCTTTAAAATGATAGTGGCACAAACAAAAATTTTTGCTGCACAAACCAGCACAAACGTAGCACAAACGTTTGACACCAATTTTGTCTGATTTGAAGAAGGTGGGGGGGCGGGGGGCAACTTCACTCAGGTCTCCCGCGCTACTCACAACCGAATGAAAAAACTACAGCTCTAGCCCCGCCTCCTACTACCTTACATCTCACACATGCGCAGTATGCTACTGACAACTTAACATAAACTTCCATAGTCGTCGTGTGAATTCAACATAAACCTGAGGTGCGCTTTTATTTGAAAGGAGACTATAAATGTAAAGGAGGGCGCCGTAAAGCCTTGTGCAGTCGCGCACGGCAAAATCGAGTGCAGGTTGGCTTTACTGTCTTTTCCGAAGAGGCGGCTATCTGTACCCGTGTAAGACAGGCAGCTGTCTACTAAAACCACACGAGACTCTGGTTCATCCCGGACATGAAGAGGACGACCAGAACCATAATGGGAACTTCATACAGCGTCAACTCAGCTTCGCCGATACGGAGTTCTGGTGAAACTACGAAGCTGAAGTTGGTTTCTGATTCGGAAATGGCTAAAGGCAGGCAGCGGCTCTTCACCTTCGCCGGATCAGAGTTCTGGTGAACCTGTCAGTTTGTTTGAGACTGAAACACACGCAGCCACTCACCACATCTCTGTATTCAAATTACTGGTAACTGCGAAAAAATACTAGGGACAGGAAAAAAAAAAATCTCACTCTCACTTTTTAGGACTAAAGTTTGAATTGAGTTTTGGTTAGGCTGTAGAAATCAATGAAAGTCTATGGAAAATCCCCGCAAAGATAGCGAGACGAATGTGTGGGCGCTTGTCAATGTGTCACTGTGGACGGGAAGGATGTCCAGTGATCCGTAACCATGTAATGGATCTAATGAGACCTCTGACTAAGAGTGCTCAACTCCTTTTCCAGGGAGCAGGGATAATATTCCAGTAACATTTTCTTGATGTTGTCAAGCAATTCTAATCTGCACCATTTTCTTTCGCTGCTAAATATTAAATTGAACAATTTTTTTTGTTTTTTTGTTTTTGTCTTGTCAGGTCATCCCTCTTCCGTTGGACATACTGGAGGAAATCTTCCTAAATCTGCCCCCCCAATACGTGGTGTGTGTGTGTCGATTAGTGTGCCGCCAGTGGAAAGATGTGGCCGACAGCGAGTCTTTCTGGAGAGAAAGATGTAGAAGAGAGGGATATCACCTCCGTGATCCTTCCAGAGTACCCAGCAACAACTGGAGGTTGTTTTACTTCTTGTGCAAGAAGAGGAGAAATCTCATAAAGAATCCAAGAGCAGAAGGTGAAAATTAAAATGTATTCAATGTTACACCGTGGTATTATTTTTCTGCTATGTTTTAGAAAATCCAAACACTCATCTTTTGTTTTCTTAGATGAATTTCAAGGTTGGAAAATACTGAAAAACGGTGGAGATAAGTGGACAATAGAGGGATCTAGGGCGCAACATTCAAATCCAGCAGTAAAGAAAAACTATGTGACCTCTTATGGGTGAGAAATCACCAGCATTAGAAATGTTTTCATGTGTTTATACAACTGAAGTTGTAATTACTAATTAAGTGAATAAAATCTGTTGTCTGCAGTTGGTGCACAAAAGAGCAGGTGATCAATTTGATGAAAGAAGGTTACAGCCAATCATTTATGGACGAGTTTCAGCCGCCTATCCGGATATCTGACTGGTGAGAAAAATCAACATGAATTTTTTCTGATTTTTTTTTTTTTTTTTGTTCAAACAAAAAGAAAACTTTAACTTATATTTGTCCGTTGTCAGGTATGGGGCGCGTTCGGATTGTGGAAGCATCTATCAGATTTCTGTGCAGCTACTAGACCGCAAGAAAAATGTTCTGCAGGACTTCAGGCCTCAGGACGTTACTATTCCACAGTGGAATGATCAACAGTGGCATCAAGTATGTTACAAAGATCAATGCAATGTAGAGGAAAATAAGTTCATGTTACTGATTTTATTTTTGTCTTTCAGATGGAGTATGTCTTCAAGGACTACGGACCAGGAGTGAGATATGTCCGTTTCACCCACGGTGGCAAAGACACACAGTTCTGGGGAGGATGGTATGGCATTCGTGTAACGGAGAGCTGCGTTGAAATTTGTCCAGCATTGGACAGCTAGCTTATTTATGCAACTCTGTTAGGAAGACAACTCTGAACATCTTTGATTGAAGAAAAATCTTAACCTTTTGGCCTTCATAGCAATTTTCCCTCAGAAACATCCTGCAATGTACTGACGTAAAACATGCAAGTCAGGAAGGTTTTTATTCTTATATTGTCTCCAGATGGCAAATTATTCTGTTAAATGACTCCTACACACATGCCTCAAAATATGTCTAAATCGTAAAAAGAGATTTTGTTATTCGCAAACGTTTTGTAACTTAGATCAAAAATCAACCAAGGATTGTTTTTACTTGTAGATTTCTACGTCTGTTACACTAGAACTAGACACACTCACACACTGTACTGCTGGGTTAACTTACTTAATCAAAAGTCCATTCATCAATTAAACAGTCCTGCCTCACTTAATAACATAACCAATGAAACTGAAATTGTTGGAATTGCTTCAAGACTGTGTAAATGCATGTATCTTACCTGTTCTGGAAGACAACGTGTTTGTAAACACAGATCTCTACAGTGTTAAATAGTTATTGTTTTTGAAACCTTTTTTTTTTATGTGAATAGGGTGTTATTCTTGTGGTAACACCCTACGAGAAATATGATCAAGCAAATTTGGTGGGAAAAAACCTTCCGATTCAATAAAAGTTTTTGGCATATTAACCCATTGTTGTAGTTATTGTTTTGTTCCAAAACACACTTGATTCTAAAGTTTTTAAACAGTTGTATTCCGTCAGTATGATGTGTATGAATTACGATAAAAATTCAGTTATCAAATGCAAGTATCACATAAGATGGTGTAACTTATTTTGCAAAAATGATCATTTAGCATTAATTTATCTTAATGCTAAAGTCTTCTGACTATTTTATGAAATAGCAGATTTTTTTTCTGTATATTTAAATACATTTGAAAACAGAAGTTTACACACACCTCATAAAGACACCCTTTATTTTCTGACTATCTGAAGTTGAATCAAACTGAACCTCTTGTTTTAGGTAGAATTACTTAAATTATTTCCATTCGCTAAACGTCAGAAAACTTTGCAAGAATATTTTTTAGAGATTTTTTTGTAATATTCAAATTCGGAACTTTACATACATTTGGCCAATATCATGGATATTTGTCTTTTAACTGAGTGACTTGGATCAAAAACCTGTTGGGTTTCCTTAACTTCTATCAGGCAACCTGCACACACATTTTCAGATCTATCCATAACTTCTTCATAGGATTGAGATGGCCACATCAAAACACTGACTTTGTTGTCCTTAAGCCTCTGTATAACTTGGGCTGTAAAGACTAATCTATGCACACACTTTAACTTCCTGTCTGTTGAATTTAGATGTTGCTTCAATATTTCTACATATCATCTATTTTATGAATTGTTCCGCTGCTTCCTCCAGAAAAACAGTCCCATTGCATGATGCTGCCACCTCCCTACTTTACAATAAGCAGGGAACAAGCATCCCCATTTTCCCTCCAAATGTAATGTTGGTCATTATGGGCAAACATTTCCACTTTAGTCATCAGACTAAATGAATGTATTTGTCCCTCTGTGCATTTGCAAACTGCAGTCTGGCTTTTTACATTTATTTTTAAATTTAAGGCTTCTTCCTCACTGAGTGGTCTTTTAGCTCATATTGGTGCATGAGGCGTTTTACTTAGGTCAGCATCTTCACAAAGTCTTTGGTTTTTGTTCTGTGGTCCACTTGCACATTACTGACCAAAACTCGTTTATCTCTGTGACTCAAAGTATCCTGCAACTGGAGGTCGTTTTACTTCTTCTGCACGGTGAGAAGGTGAGAAGCTTTAAATTTAACATAATGCTGTGCAATGTACAAGAATTTAGAAAAAATTAAAGATTTAATAAATATACTACGGCAATATTCAAATGGTTAAAGTATTCAAATTTGAATAATGTTTTTAGGAAAACAAAACTGGTTAACAAAATATCATTATCGATAAAAAGTACATTTTGAGCCACATATAAACTACTAGGTGGCAATAATGCACATAATATGCTTCTTGAAAACCACCAATAAAAAAAATCAAGAAGAAACTTTTTTTTTTTTTTTTAAAGAAGACGTTTTAAGCTTATCTTGCGGTGCAGACAGGAGCCCCCTATGAGACTGAGGAATCTTTTTGTTTTGCAGTATCTCACAAAAGTATTGCAGTCCCTTGCAGTAAATTAGCAAATACACCCCAGGAGTGGTTGTTTCGGGTATGGGCTACATAGTAACAGCCTAAGGTGGCATATCTCATCAAGGGGCAGCATGAGACCCTTTCCCCCCCATTCCCTGTCCTCCACCACCACCACCCACCATCTGAATGACAATGACTCGTGCATTACCTCCCACAAAGCCCGCCTCTGGTCTGCACCACTGAAGTGCTCTAAAACAGTCTAAAGCTGCCCCCCTGGTCTCTATTTAATGTACAGTCACAAATATCTTTTAAAATGCACACAGGTAACTGTGTGCATTTACCTGCATCTTCAGGTAAAGGCTTTAAAGAGCCTCAGCAAAGCTTATTTCTACATTCTCTTTGATGCAGAAACTGGTTGAAAATCTTTCTATTAATTGGTTATTTTGGCATTTGTATTTTTATAAAAATAGTCTAAATAATTCATCCATCCATTTATTTTCTATACACCCTTGTCACTACTGGGGTCGGGAGGGGTGTTGGTGCCTATCTCCAACTAACGTTCTGGGCGAGAGGCGGGGTACACCCTGGACAGGTCACCAGTCTGTCGCAGGGCAGTCTAAATAATTTGAATGTAAGTTTGTCTGTCTTTCCATGTAACAGAAAGTTTTTGTTGATGTCTTAGAAGGGATAGAAGGAGATGAAATATTTTATCTGTTCTGCTTTTGAATTTTGCACACGTTTGTGGTGCATTGGCATTCTAAAGAAAAAGATATAAAACTTCAGATATCTCACTAACGAGATATTATGGAGAACCCTTGCAAAAAAAAAAAAAATCTCATATTATAGCAGGAAGGGTTTCAGCATTCAAGATGCCATACGTACTGTGACGTATCGCAAAAAAACAAACAAAAAAACAAAAAAATCCCTAATCTCCTCTACGAGCTTCCGTACTTCCGTGCTAATCCACGTTTTTATGAACCATATCGAAATAGATAAAACTAGCAAATAATTATTCGATTTCTAAAGAAAACTAAATTATTTAGTAGAATTTGATTATAGTAGGTATGTTTGTGACTGTGTGCATAATATAGAAGAATGGCATACAAAATTGTGCATAAGCACGTATGTGTTTTTACGTTTGTATGTGTGAGTGTATGTTTAGGTAGAATTTATGGTAGGATATGGATAAATATTTAGACCATCACGAACCACACTCCATACCAGTAAGTGGCGGTAATGCTACTAACAGTTTGTTGCCAACCGCCAGTAAAACCGATAATAAAAAGAAGAAGAAGAAGATAAAACTACACAACGTAGTTGAGGAGTTGTCTGGAAAAGGTAACGCTAAAAATGTTACCTGTTTCCGTGTTTATTCTCTTTTTGAATTTAGAGGGTTTTTAGGTTTTTATCTCGGCTTTTACTGCACTTCCGTGTTTGTTCTTGAGTGACGCTTTCTCTTTTACCGCGGTGTCTGCTGCTGATTCAGTAGACAGACCTCCGTAAAAACACATCAGGTTTGGACGTGTTTTTGGAACGAAAATGGGAACAAAATACAGCGTAAACTCATCTTCGTCGACACGAAGTTCTGGAGAACCTGTAAGTTTGTTTGAGACACCGGAACACACGCCGCCACTCACAACAGCTCTTCTGAACTGACGTTACTCATCATTACCACATGGGACTTAGGGCCACTGACAATAAATGAATGAATAAATTCTCATTTTTTGTTTATGAGATTAAATTCAGAATCTTCTCCCGAGGCCCTGATCTTCATCTGTGGAGCTCGCCACACAAGGAAAAAGTCACATTAAATCTTGTTTTTGCTTTAATAATTAAAGCGTAAATGTTGTCCCAGTGTGTGAGCCGACCTGTGAGAAATACGTTATTGCTAATAGAGATATTCTGAGGACTTTTCCGTCCAACAATATCAGCCAGTGGTATGTGGGCCACTGTGGACGGGAAATACCTCCGTTAAGTGAGTCAGTCTCTCTGGTTCAGACTTCTCCGCCATTTTTCCAGGCAGCAGAGACAATAATATTCCACAGTAACATGTTCGATGGAAAATATGTTTAAAGCTCTGTTCTTTGGTCCTGCTCTGCATTATGAAGCCTCCTTATAAATTGGAGGATTATAGACTTGTAAAATGGAAGATTGTGGTCACATTGATAACATAGACTATTCAGTGATAATGTTACGATATTTATCTACTATATGCAACAAACTCATTTTTAGTAGACGTTTTAAAGCAAATGTGTTTTTTTTTTTTTGCAAAAGAATTATTGTGTCAAAAACACAGTATGCGAAGAAAACTGGAAATGAATTTTAAAATCTAAAATAGTAAGATGTGAAATGTAATGATTCCAAAAATGTAACTTTGCTGTACCTAGGTGGTGCTAAAAAAAAAAAAAAAATTTTAAAAGTAATGAAGTGTAGTGGGAACAAATGTCTTCCCACTTAGGTAAAGTCTGTTATCAGGTTTTTAACCATCACATGTTCTATGGACTGAAGGTCTGGCAGAACCTGTCGGTCCTGGATGTGAAGCTGCTCTCCCTACGGGGGTTTGCACACCAAAACCAAAGGAGTTCAGGAGTTTTGGTTTACTATTTTGCAATTGTGAAACAGAAAATTTATGCGAGATTTAAAGAAAGAAAAAGTAAATCAAGAAAATCTCACTACGACAATTGACTTTTTACAAATAATCAGATGAACTACTTATGCTTGGCAAGCAAGGCATGATTGAAATCGAATTAAAAAAATGGTTCAGTGAAGAATTTCCTTATGACTGTGCGCACTTATGCTACCAAATTATAGCAGCTATTTCACTTTTTTTAGCTTTACCTTTGCAGTTGAATAGCACAAGATAAATATTGCGTTTAAATCTGAAATGATTTATCTTTGTCCCATTTCTTTCCATCGTTGTGATGTGTATAAACACCTAGCGTTTGGAGAGTGGTCTGTGGACCTTTTGTATCCGCTGTATAGGTTATACCAAAAAAATAAGTTAATTGGAATTATAATATACTTTTTATTTTATTGAAGATGTGTTCAGGATACAGCAACAGACTTTCAAAAAGAGGGATGAAGATTGATAAAAAAAGGAGCACATATTATAAATAAAATAAACAAATGTTGCAACTAATTGAAACTTCCCAGGTTTAATCTAAATTTCCCACTTAAGTTTTAGCAATTGATGAGTGGACATTTATTTTGTGTACTTCCAGGTTGAAGTTGTTACTGTCCTAATACACTAAAGAATAAAAAAAGAAATAATAATAATAAAAAAAACTTCTTGTGTTTTTCTTGAAGATTGCAGTCTGCAGTACAAAGAAAATCCATAAATCCTTAATCTAATGTCTGTGAATGAAATCGAACAATTAAAAAAAAAGTTTTTGTCTTGTCAGGTCATCCCTCTTCCGTTGGAAATATTGGAGGAAATCTTCTTAAATTTGCCCCCCCAACACGTGGTGTGTGTGTGTCGATTAGTGTGCCGCCAGTGGAAAGATGTGGCCGACAGCGAGTCTTTCTGGAGAGAAAGATGTAGGAGAGAGGGATATCACCTCCGTGATCCTTCCAGAGTACCCAGCAACAACTGGAGGTTGTTTTACTTCTTGTGCAAGAAGAGGAGAAATCTCATAAAGAATCCAAGAGCAGAAGGTGAAAATTAAGAAAGTATTTAATGTTATGCAGTAGCATTACTTTTCTGCTACATCTTAGAAAAGCCACAGATACTCATCTTTTGTTTTCTTAGATGAATTTCAAGGTTGGAGAATACTGAAGAACGGTGGAGATAAGTGGACCATAGAGGGATCTAAGGTGCAACATTCAAATCCAGCAGTCCAGAAAAACTATGTGACCTCGTTTGAGTAAGAAATCACCAGCGCTAGAAATGTTTCATGTGTTGATTCAACTGAAGTTGTAATTACTAATTACCGGTAAGTGAATACAACTTTTTGTCTGCAGTTGGTGCACAAAGGTGCAGGTGATTGATCTGATGAAAGAAGGTTACAGCCCATCATTTATGGATGAGTTCCAGCCGCCTATCCGGATATCTGACTGGTGAGAAAAATTAACATGAATTATCTAGGATTTTTTTTTTCTCAAATAAAGAGAAAACTTTAACTTATATTTGTCCGTTGTCAGGTATGGGGCGCGTTCGGATTGTGGAAGCATCTACATTATTTCTGTACAGCTATTAGATCACAAGAAAAATGTTCTGAAGAACTTCAGGCCTCAGGACGTTACTATTCCACAGTGGAATGATGAGCAGTGGCATCAAGTATGTTACAATAATCAATGGAGCTGCAGAGGAAAATAAGTTCATGTTACTGATGTTATTTCTTCTTTCAGATGGAGTATGTCTTCAAGGACTACGGACCAGGAGTGAGATATGTCCGTTTCACCCATGGTGGCAAAGACACACAGTTCTGGGGAGGATGGTATGGCATTCGTGTAACGGAGAGCTGCGTTGAAATTTGTCCAGCATTGGACAGCTAGCTTATTTATGCAACTCTGTTAGGAAGACAACTCTGAACATCTTTGAGTACTTGAGTTAGGAAAAATCTTAACCTTTTGTCCTTCTAAGCAATTTTAACCCAGACATTCTGTAATGTACTGACAAAAAATGTAATTCAGGAAGGATTTTATTCTTATATTATCTTCAGATGGCAATTTTTTTTATTATTCTGTGAAATGACCTCCACACACATGCTTCAAAATATGTCTAAATCGTACAAGGATGCTTTGCTATGCATAAAGTGAGTTAATTCTTTTTATAACTTGAATGTTAAAGGTTTGCATTTAGTTGTTTGTAGATTTCTCTGTTACTAGAACTGGACACACTGACGTACTCCTGAACTTTGTCAACTTACTTAATCAAAAGTCCATTTGTCAATTAAACAGTTACTAACACAAACAATGCAACATAAATAGTTGGA